>NC_071258.1:22596202-22708702 GCF_023375685.1 Ictalurus furcatus
TGTATATGTAAGAAGCATACCCTAGATGAGACCAGACATTCCTCCAATCCCCATTCCATGTGGTTCTAAGATACTGTGAGGTAGAACTATTCGCCATGGCCAAGCAAAGAATAAAGGAAGTGTACAAAATGCTAAGTAATGCTAGCCTGGTGGGATTTCAATAACAGTCATTCAAGGAAACAGAAAAGGACTCTGGAGTCAAACACGGGGCTCTTCTTTGCAGTCAACAGTGTGAGAGAGAGATAATAATCAAGAAAACACGCTGCATTTAACTGCAACTTGACCACAGTGCCCGGTCACTTGCTTTATTTTTGCAAGCGTCTGCTCACTTTCTGTATTTCTCATATTCTTTAATTAATGCCATTCATATAAAACGCTGGGTTTCACAAAATGTTCTTGATGAGGATTGGGGGTTTTTTTTAGTGATAGAGACTACAAAGCACTTCTAGAGGTCGCTCTGGATAGCGGTGTCTGCAAAATACTGTAAATGTAATAAAAAGCTATTTAAACTACAAGGTAAAAGTATAAATTTACACAGACTAAAGCAGAATGCTTAGGATATGTCCATTTTTTATGAAATTACAGGATTTTCAAGAACACCAAAATGTCTTATGTAAATGCTTGTACAAACAATTTACAAATAAATCCATTTGTATCCTGCTTGATAAATGAGGCCCATTGTCTAGGGCTCCATAGTCAGTCATGGCTGTATCCTTTAGCATTCACACCATACTCAACACCAATTCACATCACACATGCTTCTGAAGGGTTTGTTGTTTATTTTTTTTCAAACCACCACACACCACAGTTACGCTTCCATTTTTCACCAAGCTTTCGATACACACCAACTGCGCGAGACACGCTTAAAGACTGTTTTTTTTTTTTTTTTTACTTCTGCGGGGGTTTATGGGTAAGCGTGCCATGCAGAGGTGTACGGACGAGCTGATGTGCACACCTTCAAAAGTTTAACAGCATATCATGCACATCCAAAACATGGTGAGAGTCAACCAGCCCTCAATCCAATCATCAGGTGTGTGCAGTCATGTGCCTGGAAACACTGAAGAGATGAGCTGACCCCTCTTCTGCAGGTTTTATAATTCTTTACCCTGATTGCGGGGGGGTATTTTTCTGAAAGGGAGGGAGTTCAATCCTCCTGTAAGCATGGGCATGAAATGCATGCTCACACATACTGTATGTTTTGTTTATATAGAGTTATATAACTCAGCAGTGGAAAAATCGCTAGCTGAAGTGTCTGCGAAAAGAAGAATACATATCTGGGCTATTAATTTTGTTTTTAGATAACAGTTAGTTTCGCACTGGGATGTTTGACTGTGTCCACTCGTCTGAGTTCACCACGTAAAATTCCACTTCCTAATTCGAAACAGTTACTACAGTATAGTATAGTGTTATCATCAGCAGGCAAACGATGCTTTTCAGAAATATAACTTTGTACTTAAAACATGAAAGCTTGTCAGACAGAGAGATCTTTACCAGGAATGTACAAATCAATGTGAGCTAGCTAGGTAGCCGGCTGACAGATCTATTTCCGCTAAAGGAGCAAAAACAAAAAACAAAGCATTTGGGCATATTGTGTGCGAAATGTCAATTATTCTATATTGAGCTCGTATTTATAAAACTGTTGTATGAAAGCAATATCGTGCCTGCAATCGTGTGGTTATACTGAATATTGGCACTGCTGTGATTACCTAATAGACTCGCCCCTGCAGGCTCAGGCCTCCAGCCAAATCACAGCTGTGCCATTATTCAGAATAACCACAATCTTGCTCGTGCGAGATTGCTTAACTACTGCCCGATTGATCAACTTTAATATCTAACAGCATAGTACTGGTGATTTAGAACATGGTGGTAAGTAGGGAGTCTCAGCATTTTATTGTGTCCAGTTTTCCAATTAAAATATGATGAGACTTTTGTTTAATTTTTTCCACTTACTTCCTTATGGTGGACAAGTTTACTTGAATGCAAGTATGATGGCAGGCAGCTACAGTCAATCAAAATTATTCAACCTCCATTGTAAATCAGGTTTATTGTCAAAATTTACAGACTTTCAGCTGTTTGCAACGAACAAATCAAAGAAAAGCAATGGAAATAGTTCAAAACAATGAAGTGGTTTCCCCAAATTCAACTGAAAAAGCAACTTAGAATGACTTCTCCAGTCTCAAAATTATTCAACCCCTTAATGGCATACATCTTTAGTACTTAGTAAAGCATAGCTTCTGGCAGCATTCCTGAGGAATCTCAGCTCATGCCTTATGAGCAATGGCCTCCACTTCAGTAATGTTCTTGGGTTTGCATGCTGCAACCGCCTTCTTCAAATCCCACCAATGATTTTCTATTGGGTTCAAGTCAAGTGATGGTGATGGCCCAGCAGAATCTTCCAGGACAACTTCAGCAACCAAGCCTTGGTGGAATCTGAGGTATGCTTGGGATCATTGTCCTGTTGGAAGGTCCAATGATGCCCAAGCTTCAGCATCCTCATAGACCGCATAACGTTTTCTCTGAGGATTTCCTGATACGTCAATGACTCCATCTTGCCTTCTACACACTGCAGGTTTCCAGTGCCAGAGGATGCAAAGCAGCCCCAGAGCATCACCAAGCCACCACCATGCTTGACTGTGGACAGAGTGTTCTTTCTTCATTCTTCTTCCTCCAGACATACCGCTGATCCATTGTGCCGAAAAGTTCCAGTTGTATTTCATCACTCCACAGAACAGAATCCCAAAACTTCTGTGGTTTACAGTGAGGGAAAAAAGTATTTGATCCCCTGCTCATTTTGTACGTTTGCCCACTGACAAAGAAATGATCAGTCTATAATTTTAATGGTAGATTTATTTGAACAGTGAGAGACAGAATAACAACAAGAAAATCCAGAAAAACACATGTCAAAAATGTTATAAATTGATTTGCATTTTAATGAGGGAAATAAGTATTTGACCCCCTCTCAATCAGAAAGATTTCTGGCTCCCAGGTGTCTTTTATACAGGTAACGAGCTGAGATTAGGAGCACACTCTTAAAGGGAGTGCTCCTAATCTCAGTTCGTTACCTGTATAAAAGACACCTGTCCACAGAAGCAATCAATCAGATTCCAAACTCTCCACCATGGCCAAGACCAAAGAGCTCTCCAAGGATGTCAGGGACAAGATTGTAGACCTACACAAGTCTGGAATGGGCTACAAGACCATTGCCAAGCAGCTTGGTGAGAAGGTGACAACAGTTGGTGCGATTATTCGCAAATGGAAGAAACACAAAAGAACCGTCAATCTCCCTCGGCCTGGGGCTCCATGCAAGATCTCACCTCGTGGAGTTGCAATGATCATGAGAACAGTGAGGAATCCGCCCAGAACTACATGGGAGGATCTTGTCAATGATCTCAAGGCAGCTGGGACCATAGTCACCAAGAAAACAACTGGTAACACACTACGCCGTGAAGGACTGAAATCCTGCAGCGCCCGCAAGGTCCCCCTGCTCAAGAAAGCACATATACATGCCCGTCTGAAGTTTGCCAATGAACATCTGAATGATTCAGAGGACAACTGGGTGAAAGTGTTGTGGTCAGATGAGACCAAAATGGAGCTCTTTGGCATCAACTCAACTCGCCGTGTTTGGAGGAGGAGGAATGCTGCCTATGACCCCAAGAACACCATCCCCACCGTCAAACATGGAGGTGGAAACATTATGCTTTGGGGGTGTTTTTCTGCTAAGGGGACAGGACAACTTCACCGCATCAAAGGGATGATGGACGGGGCCATGTACTGTCAAATCCTGGGTGAGAACCTCGTTCCCTCAGCCAGGGCATTGAAAATGGGTCGTGGATGGGTATTCCAGCATGACAATGACCCAAAACACATGGCCAAGGCAACAAAGGAGTGGCTCAAGAAGAAGCACATTAAGGTCCTGGAGTGGCCTAGCCAGTCTCCAGACCTTAATCCCATAGAAAATTTGTGGAGGGAGCTGAAGGTTCGAGTTGCCAAACGTCAGCCTTGAAACCTTAATGACTTGGAGAAGATCTGCAAAGAGGAGTGGGACAAAATCCCTCCTGAGATGTGTGCAAACCTGATGGCCAACTACAAGAAACGTCTGACCTCTGTGATTGCCAACAAGGGTTTTGCCACCAAGTACTAAGTCATGTTTTGCAGAGGGATCAAATACATATTTCCCTCATTAAAATGCAAATCAATTTATAACATTTTTGACATTCGTTTTTCTGATTTTTTTTGTTGTTATTCTGTCTCTAACTGTTCAAATAAATCTACCATTAAAATTATAGAATGATCATTTCTTTGTCAGTGGGCAAACGTACAAAATCAGCAGGGGATCAAATACTTTTCCCCCTCACTGTATTTATATGATTTTGAGCTGATTTTCTTGTGCTTTTGGGTCAGTAGTGGTGTATGTCTTGGAGTTCTAGCACGGAAACCTTCTGCGTTTAGTACACACTTTACTGTGCTCACTGAACCCTCAGTAGCTGTTGCCACCAAGTCTTGCTGCAGGTCTTTTGCAGTTACTCAAGGGTTTTCCACAACCTGCCTTCTCAGAAATCTGGTTGCAGATGTTGATAGCTTCCTTTTTCTGCCCCGTCCAGATATTTCATATATTTTCCGCCCCTAGCCAGTTCAGGTATTTCATGTGTTCCAGCTCAAGCACACCTGGTGCAATTAATGAAACCTTTGATTAGTTGCATCAGGTGTGCTTGAGACAACACCTGTTCTGCATATTTGTGCTGTTGTGAGGGATTGTATTCAGGGGGTTGAATAATTTTGAAACTAGACGTCATTATAAGTTGCATTTTCAGTTGAATTTGGGGAAAACACTTGGAGCATTCATTGTTGAACTATTTCAATTGCTTTTGTTTGATTTGCTTCTGTAAATCTACAGGTTGCACAAAGTGTCAAAGTGAGTTGTCTTGCTCATGACACATTTCTATTGAGCTGTGTTGCACTTACAGCCCTCCCAACTTTGTCTATCCCCATAACACAGGGGTTCCCAAACTTTTGGGCAAACAACTCCCATGGATATTATTAATTATCTGCAACTGCATGTCTTCACCACGCTATTTTTTTCTCCCAGATTTATTATATACAACTACTGTAACAGTTGAACCTTTTGTGCCAGTAACATACGTAGGGGTAATGTAAGTGACTAAAAACGGAAGGAAGGAATATTGCTTGCACTGACTTACCAGTCTACTGTGATGTGTTGTCACAGGAAAATAATCCGCATCGGGGTGGTGTGATACAGCACAACGCAAAACAGCCTGGTTTATACTTCAAACGTGATTTCGTGTGCATATGCAGAAGCAGAGTCATTATTATTTACACGATTGCTGCGTATCTTACGTACAAATAAACATGCCATTCATTAGATGGCACGACAAGTGGCAAAAATTTACCGGCCTGGTATTCCAAGTCCAAATGTAAAATATTTTGCGATTTAATCGCACGTTGATTTTAAACACAGACAAGTTCTGTCGCTATTTAAATCTTTCTGCTGTCGCTGCCGTCAAGGGCTGAGTCTCAAAATCGAAAACTCTGACCTTACATTCAAAAGTATTTACTAATCTAGAAAATCCCGAAAGCTGGTATGGAAAACAGACCTTTCTGTAGGTTTGAAGGCGACGTAGGACGTTTTTTAAAATTCAAACATTAACTGTAATAGGTAATCCAGTGAATGTTAACTCAATAATGGTGTAGAATAGTGCACAAGCGTGCTATTTGAGAAACAATGCTAGTTTGCTTCGCTACAGTAGATGGACAGGGAAATTAGTCCTTTTTTTTGGTGAACTGCATTTGTGTAGCATGTCAGGACAGACAAAGGCCGTTTCTCAATATGCATTCTTGCGTCCTCATGTACTAGTTCTACGCCATCATCCACCGCCGAAGTTCAGTTCCTATACTCAAGAACACAAGTACACATGAAATTACCCGGATGTGTTCTTGATATCGAGGATGCAGACCTGGGTGCACCTAATCTGCTTGAAGTCCCAGAAGTCATTGTGGCAACACAGTATAGTGGATGACGGAAGCCTGACCCATACCTGTAGTTTTAAGACCTTTTTAATGATGATAATCTAAATATGCATCTAAAAAGAACGATTTTGAGATATATATAAGGTTGTTGAAAAGTCAAATGTATCCCTCAGAAGTATTTTAACTAAACTATGCTAGCTCCCATCCTGAGGTAATGGTAAACTTGTTAGCTTACTACATTAAAACATGCTTAATTAACTTTTGGTTAACAGTAACTCTATTAACCAGCTGAAACATATTACTTAAGGAGCACTGAAGAGATGAGGACCCTGTCCCGCTACTAGAAATGTGCTGGGATGGTCCATCGTGCAACAGTAAGATCACGGCACATCTCAAGTCTCGCCAAGATCCTACGCCCTACTGTCCTTCAGAGTTTGTTCTTCAAAGGTAGCCTGGCAAGACTGGCCTTCACGACAACTTAAGTTCATACTCTGCATTCTTAGAATTGAGAAACAGCCACAAAAAAAGCCAATTAATTTAATAGCCACGGCTTGTGTGAATGTGACTCGCACTAACATTTCAAAATATCAGCACACAAAATCCATCAAGGATATTTCTAACGTTAATTCGCAAAACAATTCAATGCAACAAAAGGAGTTGTTATACTTTTGCGACCCCATTGGTAAATCAGTTTAAGGACCCCTGCCATATCTCGTTACACTTACTACATTTACATGGACAGCAATAATCTAATTATTGAGCTTATTGTGAATAAGACAATATTGTGATTAAGGTGTTTACATGAGTCGCTTTTAGGATATGCCTTTTATGTTCCCGTTTTACATGTTATAGAACATAGATTGATTAACAGCACGTCATTACATCACCACGCCAATGTTACCTCCAGAATTTCACGTATCAACATACAGTTGGTCTTCGTTATGGCACTGTATACAGCTTTGGTGTTTCATTTTTAATTTATGAAAGCTTCAAGTGCAGTGAATTATTTGTCATGCTGCACGTGCTAATAGATGACTGCTTGAAGTCGTGAGCTGCGTCCCAAACCGCGTACTTACCTACTACATAGTAGCTGAAATACGTGTCTTTCACCTACGATATACTGTAGCAGGTAAGTACGTGGTTTCAGACACAGCCGTGATCTCTTATTTGCCGTCAAACGGTTGAGCACTGCTGTGTGTGTACGTGTCCTGTCTCACAATGTGCTGAAATTAACATCCCACACAACGTTAATAGTGTGATTAAGGGGTTTACACGTTTGTAATGCACTTCGATAATGCGACTAAAACAGGAATACTCCACGTCTTAATTCGATGTGTGTTTACTTCGAGTATGACTTTAGTCAGATTAAGGTCATCAATAATCACTGTTTACATAGTAGTTTCTTAATCAGAGTATCGTCTCAATCGGGTTAATATCAGAATATTGTCATCCATGTAAACGTACTGACTGGCGTGGGTTGTACATTTGGTTTTCTTTATAAATAAATAAATAAATAAATGAAGTATGAATCCATGCCAGTAGTGCGGTGTGAACTGAAGGCGCCTGGTGTGTATCCGGGGTCCAACTACAGGTCCATTACAACCTCCTGACAAACCACTGATTCATTAGGATGTGAGGTCAGTGTCTGTAACAGTAAAGTTCCACCTCTCTCTCTCTCTCTCTCATCACCACATCCTCACACCCACACCGTTAGTTTCCTCACAAAGTGTTTGATTAATACACACTGGTTTTCTGATCTCATCTGTTAGAAATAGTACAGATTCATCAACACTACCGACAACGTGTATTCCAGTTCAACACGACTCCGCGTTTTTAAATGAAATAAATCTACAGTATATCGGAGAACCGGTTATCGATATCGCTGATGCATCACATTACCTTAAAAAACACCTATCAAGTAGTACCTATAAAACTACAAGACTTAGCTGAAGTACTACAAAGCTGTACAAACTGCAGAACTATAACTACAGACTTTAAAATCGATATTACAACTTTTACACAAGCAAATTTATTTAGCCACACATCTATCCAGATAGCGTTCAAACTTAAGGCAGAAAAGTGCGAGCTAAGCTAACTACGCTAAGCAGTGAGTCACTTCAACTCAAGGTCTGTTGACTACAAAGTAAAATTACTTCTATTTTTAAAAAACAAAACAAAAAAAAAAAAAAAGTAATAAATGTGCACTCCGCATGCCATAACATTATAACATTAAACCTTTATCTTCGTTAACAGGGAGAGTTAGCATGCTAGGCTGCGAGTTATCCAGCTCAGTTAACATGCTAGCAGCTGTCCGCTTTAAAATAGAGGACACTAGACTAGATTCAAAACCTCTCTCACACACACTTAATGAAATAATCACACTTCACTACGACTTAACATTTACACTCCCTGACCTGTCGTATTAATCCGCGCTAGCGCTAGCACAACTGCTGGCTCGGCTGAGTCCGCTTCACTTTTAACGGCGTGTGTGTTAGCTGCAGGATGCTAAATGCTAACGTATCTGCGCTCATCAAAACACACAGAGTGGATTCTCAGGGCTGCGTTTTTACTATGATGAAGGGTGAAAACTCTGGTTATTAATTCCACTCACCGCAGCTCACACTCCGCTCACACTCCGTTCTCGCTGCTAATTCACTTTACGAATCTACTTTGGAGGTGTTTTTTTTTTTTTTTGGCTTCAGACATTCAGCTCCTCGCCAGAGCACAAACAGGATATGACGTCACGCCACCGTCAACAACAATAAAAACATCCCCCATTTTCACGGACTCGTTCTGTTTTTCCTTATTCGTATTTAACTCGACAAGTGTTGAGGTTTAACGTACGCCATATTGCTGTAACTGCTTAAATGAGTTCATTAAGCATGTATTTAACTGAGGCCTGACACATGAAGCATGGTTGGCATAACCAGGGTTCAAGATAATAATGAGTCTTTATTGGTCACATATACATTATAGCACAGTGAAATTATTTTTTTCCTTGCATATCCCAGCCTGTTAGGAGGTCGGGGTCAGAGCACGGGGTCAGAGTGCAGGGTCACCCACGATACAGCACCCCTGGAGCAGAGAGGGTTAAGGACCTTGCTCAAGGGTCCAACAGTGGCAGCTTGAACCCCTGACCTTCCTAGCAGTAACCCAGAGCCTTAACCGTCAAGCCTCCACTGCCTAAAATATCTCTCTCTACTGAAGGACCTCAACTTGCATTCAACTCAAGTAGCCGTTTTTTATCCTGGTCAGGGTCGTGGTGAATTCATCACAGGGCACTGTGCACACAAACATTCACACTTATAGGCAATTTATAAGAATCAATCCACTTACCATGTTTTAGGAAGGTGAGAGAAAACCAGAGAACCCAGAGGACACCCGTGCTGCAGAAAAACTCCTCACAGACAATAACCACAGCTCAGGATCAAACTGGGGACCCTGGATCTGTGAGGCAGAAACACTACTTGCTACACCACCATGCCCACCCGTCAGAAAGTGTTGTAAATGGAAACGCATTTAAATGTGAACATTTGAATTTGGTAAATGATGCCAATGGTTGGGCTGCTGAACGGAAGGTCATGAGTTCAAACCCAAGCACTGCCAAACAGGTGGACCCTTGAGCAAGACCCTTAACCCTCAACTGCTCAGATGTATAAACTCGATAAATGTAAGTCACTCTGGACAAGAATGTCTGCCAAAAGCTGTAAATGTAAAAGAATCAAGTCTTCTAGTCTTCTGAACATGCCTGTGTCAGGGCATGGAATTAGACTATGCATTAATCTCGTTATTCTGACAGCTCATTGGTCAGGGGGTCATCTACCTCATAAGGGAGCAAAGGTTTACTTTAGGGCTGTTAATGCTACAGTGCAGAGGATTTTAAAAAAGTAGTTAGAAAAATCAAAACAATGATTGACACGGGGAGAGAAAAGAACTTTATAATATGCTGCTTCTGAGCTTCTATATCGATTCTACTACAGTAAATCCCAGTCAGTGCTGTGTCAGTGGTGTTGAGTGGGAACTGGCAGAAAATTTATACACACATCATGTACAAGCTCAGATACAACTTTTACAGTGGATATAAAAAGTCTACACACTCCTGTTAAAAAAAAGCAGGTTTTTGTGATGTCAAAGAATAATGAAGAAAGATAAACCATATCAGAACATTTCCAGCTTTAATGTAAAAATTACAACCTGTACAATGCAACAACATTCTAGATCCATCAAACTGTGAGAGCATCTCCTGTGCACAGCCCGCTTCAGGTCAGCCCACAGATTATTACATGGATTCAGGTCTGGGCTCTGGCTAGGCCATTCAGAAACATTGGTCTTCTTTTGGTTAAGCCACTCCTTTGTTGATTTGGATGTATGCTTTGGGTCATTGTCATGCTGAAAGGTGAAATTCCTTTTCATCTTCAGCTTAATAACAGACACTTGAAGGTTTTGTACTAAAATTGGCAGGTATTTGTAGCTATTCATGATTCCCTCCACCTTGATAAAAGCCCCAGTTCTGGCTGAAGAAAAGCAGCATTAAAACATGATGCTGCCACCACCATGCTATATCGTGGGCATGGTGATGTTTTGCTAATTATGGAATTATTTTACCTTTTGGAATTGGTCTCTTCAGCCCATAACACATCTTGCCACATTTTGGTTTGGGGTGATTTAATTGAGCTTGGATGTATTTTTATGAGAAAGGACTTCCCTTTTGCAACCCTACCCCACAGCCCAGACATGTGAAGAAACAAGAGAATGTTGTCACATGCAGAGAGTAATCAGTACTTCTCAGATATTCCTGCAGCTCCTTTAATGGTGCTGTAGGTCTGTTAGCAGCCTCCCTGGTAATTTTTTTGTTGTCCTTTTATACATTTTGGAAGGAAGTCTTGTTCTTGGTGATGTCACTGTGGTGCTCCATTTTCTGTATTTTTAGATGATGGTCTTCATAAACTTAAATGGTATATGTAATGTTTTGGGCATTCTTTTATACCCCTCTCCTGATCGATACCTTTCAACAAGTGAGATACCATGTACACTTTGTAAGCTCTTTGCAGATCATGGCTTCAGCAGTCAGATGAAACAGAGACGATGTGAAGAAAGTTTTACAGAAACAGCTAGTCTTTTGTTGGGGTTAATCAGAATAATTTAATTGATGACAGCTGTATGATAATTACATTTTAACAGTTCAAAATTGCACATGCACTTGATTCTTAATACTGTGTTGTTACCTGGATGATCGATGACTGTTTGTATGCTTTGTGATAAACAAATTATCAGGTTAAACTGCCCACTGTTCTGCTACCTCATATTTATACCCCTCTAAAACAGGAAGTCATAGTTGAACAAGTTCCTGTTCCTAGTCACCCAGATGTACTAAAAAAATGTAAAATATCAATGGGAATATACTTAAAATATATTTTTCTCATATGAATTCATAGGGGTGCCAATAATTGTTGCACACCTATATTTAACAAAGATGTTTTTGTATAAACCTGTGTTGTGTTTGCAATTGTTTGAGATCCATGAGAGCAGAGTATTTTTTGTGAATTATCTGAACAAAAGATCAAAGTCAATTTTTCACAGCCTTCTTTGCTCATATTTACTAAGGGTGCCAATATTAGTGGATGGCACTATATGTTCTATAACAAACTCTGGGGCCTGCCAGGAACAGATATTTACACTGAGATCACATGTGACTTCTGATCACACCTGGTCAAACCAGAACTAATTTATTGGTTTCACCCTAATGAGGTAAATACTTGTGCAATCCTAGCTTTTTTTTTTGTAAATAATTTTAACTATTGATTTTTGCCCCATTTCAATATTATGGGATTTTTTTTCATGTAGAGTCATGACACAATCCCATTATGTCATTTCAGTTCCAGGTTGTAACAGTAAACTCCAAATGAAAAAAGAGAGAATTGCTTTGTGTTGAAGATTTCAAGACTCTACTGAAGGACACCAACACATTAATGGTCTAAAAGCGTCTATTATTTATTGATTTTCTTTTGCATTTATTTTTTCTTTTGCATTTTTCTGACACACTCCTTTACACCTAGAGAGAACATGGCATAGTCGGTCCACATAAAGGCATGCATTAGAGATGGGAGGAAACCGGTCTATACAGAGGAAACCCACACAGACAGTAACCAAAGCTCAGGATTGAACCTGGAGCTGTGAGGCTGCAACACTACCCTACAAGATCATCTAGAACTGTTTTGGAAACCTCATCAATGAATGGAATTGTGAATGCTGTTAAAAATTTATCTAAATCAACCTACAATCAGGAGAGGATTCAGATGCAGCATAAAATATAATTCATCATACTGGCAATTACTATACAATTGGCTAGTTAGAAAACCTAAATTGAAGTCAGTCTTGTCAATTTAATGGTTGCATAGGCATGTCTACGTTAGTGGGCAAGTGCCTTGCTGGGTTTGTCACCATTTTCAGGCGTCTGTCTTCTTAAAGTTTTCTCAGCTTGCTGGCCCTATAGTTTTAACTAAGTCCGAATCTCATTCAAAAGCTCCACATCAGTCTTTAGATTAAAAGGTCTGTAACTCTCTAATTGAAGAACCATTAGTGATGCTCTGATCAATCGGCCGTCAATCAGTATCGACCGATAATAACATTCTATGGCTCGATCGGTAGTCTCTAAATGTGGC
This sequence comes from Ictalurus furcatus, assembly GCF_023375685.1. NCBI lineage: Eukaryota > Metazoa > Chordata > Actinopteri > Siluriformes > Ictaluridae > Ictalurus > Ictalurus furcatus. Next base: position 22,608,850 of record NC_071258.1, read on the forward strand.
CGAACTCATGAACCGATCACAATTTCGTGAGATTAAAATTTTTTTCAAACATCAATGGGAATATACTTCAAATATATGTTTCTCATATTTAACGAAGATATTGTCTTTGATAAATCGGTGTTTTGTTTGCAATTGTTTGATATCCATGAGAATAGAGTGTTTTTGTGAATTTTTTTAACAAAAGATCAAAAGGTTAAAAAATGAAGACAAATTTTCACAGCCTTCTTTGCTCATATTTACCAAGGGTGCCAATATTAGTGGAGGCCACTGTACGTAATCAAGACGCATCATGAAGACCAAGGAGTTATCAACACTAGTCACGGACAAAGTTACGTAAAAGCAGCAATCAGGGTTTGGTTTCAAAAATATCCCAGACTTTGAACATATCACAGCATTCCATTAAATCCATTATTTAAAAAAAAAAATGGAAAGAATGTGGCACGGCAACTCCCTATGACTACCTTGAGGAGACTGTAACGATCGTCAGAGAAGCAACCAAGAGTCCAAGAGCAACTATAGAGGTGCTGGAGAGATCCACAGCTTAGATGACAGAAGTTATTCATAGGACAACCATACCCCAGACACTCCATAAAGCTGGACCTTATGGAAGAGTGGCAAAAAGAAATCCACTGTTGGGGAAAAAATGGCAAATATAATTGCCAGTTGGAGACTCAGCAAATTTGTGGGAAACCAAAAATGAGAGCAAAAATGTACTTTCTGGCCTTTGGCATAAAGCTCTACGTTTGGCAGAAATCCAACACCGCTCAGCATTCTGAGAACACTATCCTGACATTGAAGCATGAGGGTGGTAGCTTTTCATCAGCAGGGACTAGGAAACCAGTTAGGTTTGATGGATGGTGCCAAATACAGCGCCATCCTAAAATGAAATTGAATATGAATCCAATATACGTCTGCTTTTTTGTTTAATTAAAAAAGTTTTTTAAATAATAATAAAAAAACAACCTTTGATGTACACAATTACAATTAACATTTGAAGGTGCAAAAATATTTGCACCTTCAAATGTTACACATTTAGTAAATAATAAAAAAAATCCCAATTAATTCAATTTCAACTCCAGGTTGTAACACTACAAAATGAGCTACTGGCTGACATACACACATACACACATGTATACATTTTTACAAAGGTTTAGTTTTCTCATGTTTTGCTGAGAATACTTCATCACCCAAATAATACCTGGTCAGTTGTAGTTTTACGGTGGTCCCTTAAACATCAATTTAGTCCAAAATGTTTCATACACTCTCATAGTGAACACGGTTTTTGGGGGGATTGCCAACTCCTGCAGACTGGTCTCTTAAAAGATGGCAATACTTAAGCAGCCTGAGAATGAGAGATTAGAATGATTTTGTCAACTGATTAACAGGATATGCGTATGTAACACACAGAGGCACCTCAAAACACACACACACACACACACAGAGATAACACAGAGGCATGTTGATGCAGCAGCAGCTGTATTTGGGTATAAAGGCAATGCTCCAGTGTGTGTGGGTGTGTGTGTGTGGGTGTTTCAGTGTAAAAAAGTTTCAAATATAGTAAAGCACTATAGAAATAAACAAAAACCCAATAATAAGAAACCCTGCCCACCAAAACATCAGTGTGTGCACATGTGTATATATCTGTACACTTTCACTGCATATCTACTCGCACACATTTGTATAAAAGGCAATGTGGTCTAAACAGAAATATAATTATTTATATCTTATATCCATTCACACAGCTGGAAGTTGATCCCAAAAAGAGCTGATTACCTGATTCCAGGCACTGGGAATCAAAAGTGATTTAGAGTCAATTCCACACATTAAAATGGTTCTGCTCAATTCACACAGGACATAGTGCAAGAACGTGTACTATTCAACTGTTAACATTGGACAAATGCCTCTTTCCTTTGCAAATACATGAGCAGTCTTGGCAGTATTTCAATTTAGAGAGAACAGAGAAAAAAAAGGAGAAAAGAAAAAAAAGAAAAAAACCTTGAACCTGGCCAACCAAAGAAGCTGAGAAGAGTCAGGTACCCGTTTAAGTATAGGTAATGTTAGCACGAGTTTATTCAGGCATTAAACAAAAAGAGCTCTCTGAGTTCATTGGCAAGGACATGCAGCCTAAAAGATTGTGTGAAATCAACTCCTTCAACACTTGGAATAGGAGTCAACTCCAAATGATTATTTAACTTTGGTCAAACTGAAATGGGTTGCAATGATGTTTGAATTAAGCTTTGCATAGTGACTGTGTGGTTGTGTTCAAGGTTATTGTTTAGTGTGTTTATTTTATGTAATGCAATAATTAAATCCCCCTGAGCGCGTGTGTGTGTGTGTGTGTGTGTGTGTGTGTCTATCCATCAACTCATTAGTCTACCTGGTAGTGACTTACACTACTCTATTTTTGTTGGTGTGTATTATCAGGTTTGATGACTGACTGACAAACATATGCAACACCCTGTGTACTCCAGCTATTGTGTTTACAGTGCTGCTTCTGTTCTCTCTACACCAGTCTCCCTCTCTTGTCTGGAGCATGTGTATCTTTGTCAATCTCACAGTGTACACCGCATCACTCTAACTGCTCTGGATAGAAGAAAATATGTAAATGTAGACTAAATCACATTAACATCCTGAGAGACTACATGGCTGTACAGAGGCAAAAAGTTCTCAACTTTATACAAACAAGTCCATCTAGAAACACCAGAGAATCCATCTCTATCTCAGATCATGAGTTCCTGACAGGAATCCGTTCCATTTGAGGATCTGTTCAAACACTGGTGTAAAATGCCTGGCCTGTGAGGCTGGCTACATGGCTAACTAATACATCATATCTACCTATCCTTCCCAGAAGACAGCTAATGTTAGAAGAAAAATAAAACAAAACAGTGTTTCTCGGAATTATGCAAACCTATATTGTTTCTCAAATCTCAGATTACGTACTTCCACAGTGCACACTGGGAAATATCAGTGAGATGTAGTACTATTAATACCTGGATGTTGTGCTAGAACTGAGCAGAAATTTTTAATGCTTGGTGGTTGCAGTCTGCTCAAAGCAGCAGAAGGGGCAGAGCCTTTGTGGTTTTTAATTTTCATAATGGCCATTACACAACAGATGCAAATGAGGAGAAAAGAGTTGAGGTGGTTTTAAAATGTGGTAGTGGATGTTCTGGCACAGCTTAATAATGCGAGGTGCTACATGATGAAGTGTCTATTTATGTTCAGTGAAAAGCATTAGTGATTGATTTGTGTTACTGCCTGATAAAAGTCCAGGTACTACATAGTGTAACAATGTAGTGCATAGTGCGCGATTTGAGACAGAGCCCTGAACTGAGGAAATACCTCCACTGAGGCTACCTTACCTGCTTGCTTGCTAGTTCAATAATACAGTTCACTAGTGAACCATGGCACAGACGCCTACTACTATTTACATGGCATATTATTTAGCTGTGCTCTTTAGGAGCAGCACAAAAGTCTTGCATTTGATTGTACTCTCAATATGTATCACAACACAGACCAGTTAGAGTGATGAAGAACCATGCATTCACTTCCTGTCTGTAGATGATTGCAACTCTGGTGTGGTTGCTGAGTGAGTGAGGGAGTAATGGTGAGAGAGAGAGAGAGAGAGAGAGAGAGAGAGAGAGAGAGAGAGAGCATACATATGTGTGTGTTTGTGTGTGTGTGCTCGCTGAGCTTTTACAGTAACTGTTAATTACATACACACATTTCATTAACACCCAAAAGAGGTGTAAACTTTTTTGAGCGAGCAATGGTGATGGTGGGGAAAATAAAATAAAAACCGAATGATTTAAAATCAAAATCAAGCTGAATGGATTAAGTCCCTGCATATATTTGTGTGTGCGTGAGTGTGTGTGTGTGTGAGAATGAGAGAGAGAGAAAGAGAGAGAGAGAGAGAGAGAGAGAGAAAGAGAGACTATGTGCTTCTCCTCTGTAACTCCTGAATGATTGCTGTGGAAAGAAAACAAAAACAGTATTAATGGTAATTATGGTTAATCATCACACAAACATGTTTGGACCAGCACTACACTAACAGCAAATCTGTTTACAAGTAATAAAGTCTGTTCCAAATGCAACAGTTAATATTGGTTAGTGTTCTTACTAGAATGCCATCCACTTTAAGTCCCCTAGAACACAGAGAACCCATTCGAATGAGACTTTCTAATATTGGTTCTATTTCACTCTTCCGAACTGCAAAGGGTGGTGAATATCAACCGAGTAGCTTCATGTGAGGCAATATTTAGCTAGTCAACCAAGCTGCTATGCTAGCAGACAATATAGCAACACTAAGGCTGGGGTTGGATTCCCTCAATCACAGTGTCTAGCCAACTAGAAAACCAGTGGCTGGGGCCACTTGCGTAGTCAAGGCACTGTTCGGCTAGCCTGCTACATTACTCACATTGCTAATGCAACACCAGGTCTGGAGTCAGTTATCCCTCTGTGATTTTATCTCCAACTCCCACATCTGTTTACTAGCGGCCTGTGGTTATACAGCGTTAGTGTGTTCAAGTGATTTCTCCCCTACCTCAACACTTCAACCCTGCTCTCAGTTATACATGTCTTTGGCATGGAGTGACTAGCAAGCCATGCTGCAAGACTCTCAGTGGGACACCTGGGAAAGGACATGGGGCATCCAATCTGGTTTATACACAGCACCAGAGTGTTTTAATTTACAATTTAAAAAGCATTAGGCAGTGACTATGTCAGATGAGTGGATAACGAGGACAAAAGCGCAGGGGTACAACTCTAGCTTCACTGTCAGCCTCAACATTCTTAGGACCAATCAGTGGCAGACCCAACAAAATTGCCGCTGTAACCAGAGAAGTCTGTTCCCTCTTGGAAAGATCTTCAGCACACTTTCTTGTTTGGAAGAAGGACCGTGTTTGGAAGAAAGACCATTTAGTCCGATTCTAGATTTAAGAGGTGCAAACTGGTTCCTAAAAGCCCTCCCCCTTTACATGCTAAGGCCATCAATTGTAATTCATGCCACGCTTTGACAGGAGATCAGTTCCTATTGCCCAATCAGTTCCAATTCCCATCCTATGTCTACCCAACATGGACCAAGCCAGCGGGACACCTGCAGACTCCTCGCACACATTACAGCACCCTGTCTCGCAGTGAACTCAGTAAAGTGTTCCCTATTTATTGCCCCTGCTATCGAAGTTCGTAAAATTGTTGGAAGATCTTGCCATGCATGCATACACACACAGGAAGGTATTCAGGTGATAATCACCTCCCCTGAAGGTTAATAGAATCAGCTACATGCATAATTAGTGGTGTTTTCCATTTCACTGCTATTCCAATTTTTACAAAAGGTAATATTCAGAGGAATGTGTGAAAAATTGAAAATTTAGCCCAGGGGTTCCCAAACTACGGGCCGTGATCCTACGTGGGGTCACCTGATTTACAAATCGAGTCGTGAGAGAGACTCACAATCTCCTCTTTTGTTTCATTAAATTTTTTTTTTCAAAATTAGATATTAGAAATATCGAAGACGCATTTTGTGTTCTAAGATTTTGAAGTGTTACTGCGAGAAATTGTTACACTTTCAGACAAGCCCCTTTTACATTAACGGGTTACATGTTATTTTAGTCTTTTTCACTATAATGACATGCAGCACTAGTGTAATTCAGCAATAATCCAGACAAATTTCCCCATCCTTCAACCTCTGCTAATAAAACAAGCTAATGTTGTGTCTCAAATGTATTGCATGCATATGTACTTTTCTAGACTGTAATGAAGTATTAACTAACACTAAAAAGTTAGAAGTGAATTCTAAATTCCTTCCTAAATGTCTTCTTCAAACCTACCAAAAGGTCTGTTTTGCACCATCTTCTGGATTTTCTAGATCAGTAAATACCACTTGAATGTAATGTCGGCATTTGCGATTTGAGACGCAGCCTGTGACAACAATCAAAACAACATCGGACAGCTTTACGAAAGACAGAGCTCATAATGAGTCTTTATTGGTCACATATACATCATACAGTGAAATTGTTTTCTTCACATATCCCAGCCTGTCAGGAAACTGGGGTCAAAGCGCAGGGTCAGCCATGATACGGCGCCCCTGGAGCAGGGAGGGTTAAAGGCCTTGCTCAAGGGCCCAAGAGTGGCAGCTTGGCAGTGCTGGGGCTTGAACCCCCGACCTTCCGCTCAGTAACCCAGAGCCTTAACCGCTAAGCCATCAGTGTGTTTAACGTCGCTGTGCGTGAAATGGACAGGGATGTTGTGGCTGTGACGTGATGTCTAGTGAATATCACTTGGAAATCTTCCGGGTGCACACAAGATACACAGCGAGTGTGTGAACGATGCTGCTCACGTTGCTACTGCTTCTGCACGCGCACGCAAAGTCACGTGTCAAGTATAAATCAGTCCCCTATGCTTCATGTCTAGCGGTATCACCCCACCCTGGTGGAAGATTATTTTCCTATAACAAAACACTTTCTACTAGACTGGTAAATCAGTGCAAGCAATATTCCTTTGTCACTTGCACTACACTTATACACGTGTTATTAATGCAATAAAATGTTCAAAAATTACAGTAGTTCTATATTATAAATCTGGATTATTTTCATTATATATGTCATAGAAAATTCATAAAGTCCATTTGGGGTTGCTTGCCCAAAGCGTTTGAGAACCCTTGAGTTAGCCAAATGTGCTTAGTGTGCACTAATTATTTTAGGTATAGCAATAACTCATTGTAACTACCAAATCAGACCATTGACTCTTCTGTGTGATGCATCAACAGTTTGCACAGTCCATGTGTTATTAGGGTTTCTCTGTGATCGTTACTCATGGAATTTATTCTGATACAGACACTACTACCTTCACACACTGCTGTTTGGGACACCATCAATATTAGCACAGAGATGCATTAATTCGAACAAGCATTTATATTTGCGCTTTTACCTCCAATAATCTCATCCTTGACTTTCTGCAGCTCTTTCCTCACTTCCTCCAGCAGCTCCTACAACACACACACACAAAATATTACATTTTCGGCAGTTTAAAAGATGGTAATGCTCCCTAACTGTGTGTAGCTGTGTGTAATCTGGGTCTATCACCAACTGCTGGCTGTAAACCTGTTGTTCTGCACTGTGCTACAACACAGTAAACAATGTAAGTTGGTCTACCTGCGAGAGCACTAAACAGGTGACTTCCTGGATCTGAAAGTGCTTTTTAATGTTTTCCTTTTCCTATAGTGTGTGATGTATCTGTTTGTGCATGTATACAATCTGCAAAACTACAAAGCTCATAGTCTCTCACAAAGGGATTTATTCTATATAACCGAGAACACCGCTTCAGACCGGCCTAAAACAACTGATTGAAGCCCAGATATTACTTCTGCAAACGTCTACGTCACAATTTTAAATATCAGCATAATGCCACCATAACGTTTTAATTAATTTAATTTTTTTAAACTGTATTCTATGTTGTCACTTCAAGACAATACAGCGAAGAAGACAAATGAAACCGTTATAATACTGTATCTGAAAGCTAAGAGAGTTACAAAATAAAACTTACCACCATGAAACGTCCTGCTTGCAAAGTTTGTTCCAATTGATCTGCTTCATCATCCGCATTTTCAGAATCTGACTCTGTCTCGAACTGATACGGTAAAACCGACGCCATTATAAAATGTGTTCATAATTGCTTTAGAAGCCTTGGAAGCTGAAGCTCGCGATTATGGTAAGGGGCGTTATGTTTCCGACACACACTTGAGGTTTTTGGCCAACCACAACACGATGGGTCGGCTGGCCAATCAGAGCACTCTGGGCTTTTCAGAAGGAGGGGCTTTGGAGAAACTGGAACTCAATCGGAGCGTTTCAGACAGACTGGGAATGGAGGTACTGCAATAATGTACAGTATGTGAAAAATAATGCATTTTAACCTATTCTATTACACCCAATAAACAAAATAATGAACTTTGAAAATCAGCATACGACCCCTTTAAAGTACTTTCCCTTTAAGATTGGTGTATTTTTCTTTTTTATTTCAATAAAAACATCTTACCAGCCACAATACAACATTAATTTTAGTGCATGAGCCATCAACAGTCAACGGTGATGTTGAATGACGGTACTAGTCAAAGACATCAATAATGAAACTTATTGTAGTTCTACAACAAGATCCCACACATCCTTTTAGAAAGTCAGTTGACATAACGAATCAGTGAGCTGAGACTAATGAATTAAACTTTGTGATTTAAACAGATTTGTCTAGCACACGAACATAGCTAGTTACATTCTGCAGAGATAACTGGCTATCTAACTTCTAAATTACCCTAGCAAATTATTGAACTATTCTTTTAACAATAGGTGCATATGGTCATGTCAGTTACTCAGACTTTTAAAGCAATGAAAATAAACTTTTGCACGGATACTTAACTCGTGAGACGTCTCAACACAGCACAAGGTTTATATACACTACCAGTTAAAAGTTTTGGAGACACCTGACTGAAATGTTTCTCATGATCTTAAAAACCTTTTGATTTGAAGGTGTAGGACTGTTGTAGATAAATATAGTTGTGCCAACATATTCATTTCTTTCATTAGAAATTGAACATTTTTTTTTTAAATGGATGACTTGGAGTGAAATATTCCATAAAGCAGCCAGTAAGTGTCCAGCATCAGTGGGAACTCCTTTAAAACTGTTTAAAAAGCATCTCAGGGGGATTCCTCAAGAAATCAGTTGAGAAAATGCCAAGAATACATTTCTGGAAATTCTAGTAATGCAAAAAGGCTGTCTACTTTGAAGATGATAAAATACTAAAGTATTTTGATTTATTTTGGATTTTTATCACAACATAATTCCCATAGTTCCCTGTGTGTTATTCCAGAGTATTGATGACTTTATTATTCTAAAATGTGGAGGGAAAAAAATTTAAATAAAAAATGAGTGTGTCTAAACATTTGACTGGTAGTCTATATATAGACAATCATTCATTTTACAGCACAGGGAGGAAGCACCAGTATGGTAGTCAATGGGGTCACATCACTGTGTATAGAATAATGTCAATGTTACTTAGGACTGTAATATGGACATAGTTTTGTTTGTCATGGGTGTGATTAGAATCTGACCTGTTTGACTCTCTCCAGTTCAGACTCATCTCCACTCTCAGCATCATTCGATGAGCCAGCTGCTTTCAGCCTGATGGATAGAGAGAGCAAGTAATGAAGGAAAAATAACAGTCATGATGAGAATGCAGTAGGGAATGCAGAGAAGGTAAAGGAAAGACAGGAAAGGGGGAAAAAAAACATTAAATGTTTTGAAAAACAGCAGAAAAGCTTTGCTTCAGATAAACCCATCTAAAAGCGAACAGAACAATTCATGCAAAAGATCCTATTTAATAGGGGCATAACCTAACCTGGGCATTAGATTTTTACTTTATCCACAAATAATTCTCCATATGGAGCGGTTTGTCAGTAAAAGAAGACAGCGGTGTAAAATTTTACATAGTCGGTGAATGGAGGCAAGACCAATCAGACAGGTTTACAGGAAAATACGTAGAAATACTCATGGTTTATTGGCTGACAGTCTCTCAATTCTGCCTAACGCTAGCTCACAGTCAGTGTGAGGGGAAAATGGATGTACGCGGATTTTTTTTTTTAAACAAGTAAATGGGTTGAAGCTGAAACTAACATCCTCTCATGCTGTCCAGGAAAACAAGGTGTGTAAATGTCTATATGAGTTTAAAGTTACATGAACATGATGTGAGCAGAGTAAAAGGACAGCTAACAATGCATGCAAACAGTTTATTCAGAAGTACGTTTTAAAAGGTTTTTTTTGATGGAGAAGAATCTGGGGAAGAATCAGCCCCGGATGATTAACAGTTCAGCTAACGCCCCTGCTATTTACTGAACCAAAGAAAAGTGATTTACACATTCATCCATTTATTCATCGTTTTTCTTATTTTATTCTCTGTAATTGTGACTGACTGTGGATTATTATTGGTTGAGTAAGACTTACTATCAGCAAATTAAACAAAATCTGATTCAGTCTCTGATTTGGACTGTAACCCATTCTTACACTAAATAAAGATTTTGACTGATATTCTCCAATGGTGATTCCAATTCTGATTATAATTCAGGTTTGACCTCGGACCGTAGCTCATAACGTACGTACGCCTGTGAGCACTCTCCTTTTATTTCTGTAAGAACAGGTCTAATAACTGCTCATAATCAACTACTAAAGTCTGTTATGTTTCTGTGTGATTAAATATGCCGTTTATGTTTCTGTATCAGCTTAGCGACTCTGAAATGGGTTTTCTGACAACTACACAATCATAATAAAATGGAGCAATTCCAGACGACACATCAGGGAACAGCAGAACTATTACATGGACACCAATGAGCACCCAACAAAACACAGCTGACCACGGATGAACCCTGCAACCCAACGCAACCTGAAACTATAGAAAATAAAAGAAGTAGTATATAATATTAGTCATAAATATGAGGCAAAATGACATCCCAAAGATCTTGTTAGTCAACAAGGAGAAGTTCATACAGCAGCATTTAAACACCAGGCTGATTGGGGGGGGGGGCAACAGTATCTATACAGTCCCCTTCAAAACTATTGGAACAGCAAGGTCAATTCATTCAAAGTCAATTCAATTGCTGTAAACTGAAGGCATTTGGGTTTGAGATCAAAAGATGAACATGAGAAGAGAGTTAAACAACATAGAACATAGTGCCCACTTTGTAGGTGAGCGAAAATATTGGAACACATGACTGACAGGTGTTTCATGTTAAGCAGGTGTGTCCTGTTCAGCTTATTGTTTAAAGAATAAACAGCTCTGAACATCCACTCTTGGTTTTAGCCTTCAGTTTCACCCATGAAGGCTGCATTTGTTGTTAAAAAGGATAAGCCAACATGAAGATCAGAGAGCTGTCTATCGGAGAAAAGCAAGCCATTTTGAAGCTGAGAAAAGAGGGAAAATCAATCAGAGGGCTTGCACAAACACTGGGCATAGCCAATACAACAAATTGGAATGTGCTGAAAAAGAAAGAAACCACTGGTGTACTGAGCAACGGATGCTGAATGGGTCGGCCAAGGATAATAAAAAATAAAAAACAGCTGATGACATGAACACAGCTGTGAAGAAAAACCCCAAAACAACAGTTAGTGACATCAACAACAACCTCCACAGGGCAGGGGTGAAGGCATCAAAATCCATCATTGATGAAGAGTTTTAGAGCAGAAATATAGAGGCCATACCACAAGAAGCAAACCACTAATCAGCAGTAAGATTCAGAGAGCCAGATTGGAATTAAAGAAATACAGAGACGACCCACAAAAGTTCTGGAACCAAGATTGACCTCCACTAAAGTGATGGAAAGAATCACTCATGATTCAAAACATACAAACTCATCTGCTTCAACATGAACCTGCTTCAACATGATGGAGGTAGTGTGATGGCAGGTTCTGGAATGGGCTTTACTGACTATTCTTCTTCTTCTTTTCGTGTCAAGGTTCCACTTCATAGTGGAACCATCGTGGTGGAAGGATTAGCCGCTCAGCAGTATGATAATGAATGATTGAATGAACCAGGGGAGGCTCCTTCCGTGCACACACATTCACACACCCATTCATATACTTCATACACTACGGACATGCCAATCAGCCTACCATGCACATCTTTGGATCGGAGTACCTGGAGGAAACCTGCAGCACGGGGAGAACATGCAACATGCACAGGGAGGGTGGGTGGGAGGGCCAGGGTGGGAATCGAACTCCCAACCATGGAGGTGTGAGGCGAACGTGCTAACCACTAAGCCACCAGCGCACTGACTATCTTTATTGATGATGTAACTCATGATGGTAGCAGCAGAATGAATTCAGAAGAAGAACATTTTACATTACAAGAACATTTTGATTGCCCATTTACAGAGAAATGCATCCAAATTAATCCAGAGGAACTTTATCATGCAGCAAGACAATGATCCAAAGCGCACTGCCAACTCAACAAAGGACTTTATCAAGAGGAAAAGTGGAAGGTTTTAGACTGGCCAAGTCAATCACCAGACCTTAACACAGCTGAGCAGCATGTCACCTCCTGAAGAGGAGATTGAAGGGAGAGACCCCCCAAAACAAACAACAACTGAAAGCGGCTGCGGTAAAAGCCTGGAAAAACATCACAAAATTATGGACCAACAATTTGGTGATATCAGTGAATCGTAGGCTTGATGCAGTTATTGCAAGCAAGGGATATGCAAATAAATATTAAGTGTTGTTTACTTTAATTTACTTTAAGGCTTTATCTGTCACTATAATTTTGCTCACCTACAAATTGGGTGGTCTGATATAAAAGGTAGTATGTTGTTTATTTACATTTAGATGTAAATACCAGGGAATAAAAGCTGAAATCCTAAGCACACGTCTCATATACTTCTATTGATCTCAAACCCAAATGTCTTTGGTGTATAGCACAAACAAATGAATTGGCCTTGCAGTTCCAGTAGTTTTGGATGAGACTGTATGTGTGTGTATGGAGGTTTAGATGTTAGTGTACCTGGGTGTCAGAGCAGTGAAGGCGGGTGAATCCAGACCTCGGGTAACAGAGTTATTCCTGTATGAAACACAAACTGTGTATATATGTATATATACCCACACTCTGATTGGACATGATTAAATGATAATCAGGTGATGGGACGGGGAGGTTGTTAAGGTGAGTGTCTTTCTGTGTGTGTGTGGGTGGAAGAGGATCCCACTCTAAACACGCCACTGTAATGTAATTAAATTAGCACATCTCTGCTCTAGTGAGCCACTGATGTTCCTCTGCACCCTACTGAGAGACCATTTAGTCATAAAACATTACAGCAGAAATGCATGCTGGGGAATTCTGCCTCACCTGGGCATGGTAGCAGACTTTTCCCACGGCCTCCTTAACGTGTCTGATAAGACAAAACACATAGTGAAGCCATGAGCAAGAGCAACACACACACACACACACACACACACACACACACACACACACACACACATCTTACCACTTTGGCCTTGAGATTCAGAATCATCCTGCAAAAGCAGAAAAGAGAGATCAATAACTTCTTTGCTGAAACATTACTGTAATCTTCACACTCATCTTAAACTTCCTGCTATAAATGGTTACAGAGTGATTCAGCGGTTTTAAATCTGCCTGGCAATGTTTAAGCCTCTGACAAAAAAGATCTCACACATGTACACTCAGGATGGAGCTGGAAACTGTGTTTTCATTTTAAAATGCTCTCTGTCAGCTTGTCAGAGTAATAATACACTGTATAGACACACACAGACAGAGACACACACAGAAGGAGACACACAGAGACACACACAGACAGAGATACACATGCAGACAGAGACACAGAGATACACAGAGATACACAGACAGATACACAGACACACACAGACACCAAGGCACACTCACGTTACTGGGCTCTTCTGTCTTTGGGGCCGGAGGAGCTTTCTCCCCTTTATCTGCTGCTTTCCTCCTGGAAACACACACACAGTTAATGTAATTATTACTTTACTGAATGGAGAAAATGAGTAAAAATAACTTTAAAAAAAAAAAACAGACCAAAAATTTTTGATTAAAAGTATCCAGACTGTTTTACAAAGTAGAGAGAGAGAGAGAGAGAGAGAGAGAGAGAGAGAAAGCGAGAGAGAGAGAGAGTGTGTGTGTGTGTGTGTGTGTGTGTGAGACTAGTGTACCGTCGTGCAAGTATGGCACTCATCTCTCCAAACAGGTCTCCGCCTCCTCCACTAGGCCCAGACCCACTGCAGCGGCTCAAGTCAGGTTTAGCAGGAGCAGGGGCAGGAGCAGGAGCAGAAGGAGCTGCAGTACCAGCTTCGTCCTGCTGAGGGCAACACACACACACACTCAGTACAATACAGAGAGACTACTAAACAGAAACACACCCACCTAAGGGAGTAATATAAACAAAGTGCATCTGATCATATTTATTAGAATAAAAATTATCATTTCTTACATACCTTGGCGACTTTGCGTAGTTTTGCTCCCGCAAGAGCAGCAGCAAGTCCACCTCCCCCTAAACCTCCTTCACCTCCCCCACCTGAGGCAGATGGAAGGGGTGGTGCTGGAGGTGGGGGTGCACCTCCACCAGAAGGTGGGGGTCCTGGTGGTGGGGGGGGTCCACCTCCAACAGAGGGAGGGGGGCCGGGTGGAGGAGGTGGAGCAGGGGGAGCTGGTGGGCCTCCGGGGGCAAGAGGAGGAGCAGGAGGAACCATCACTGTGAAATGAATACAATAAATAAAACACAGAGAAGGGGAACAGTATACCAGTCCTCTCCTCCCTTTCTACTGTGTACAGTCACTAAGGCTCTATTCATACTGGGTATTAACATCTACCTCAGGTGAACTGATCACAAGTGGACAGCTGAGACGTACAACCCATCTTTTTGCAGCTTTTGCATATATAATTCTAAATCATACTCGGTGTACTTTTAAAAACCAGACAAATGAAAAAGAGAGAAACAAAAAGTGAATTGCAGATATTAATTTAGTTACTGCCAGCAGAGTGAGTGAGTGTGGCCAAGAGATTTAATGTGATTCTCAAAGTACATTAACCTCCCTAAAGTAATGCTACAGTAACTTCCCACTCTGCCCTGGCCTCATAGGCTGGACTGCGTAGAGCAGAGAACTACACAGAGCCTTCGTCATAAATATAACTGTGCTTCTTATTTCGGTTTTCCTATAGCCAGATATTCTACTTTTAAATGACTGGTTAGTCATCATCTGATTACTTTATTAGAGTATCAAAACAGAAAAAACACCAGAATGAGCATGTACAAAACAAATGCAAATGTAATGGAGAAATGATAACACCAAGCTGTCAGCACTACACTAACATCACACGATCCAATTATCTGAGTAACGATGATAATTTGACAATCAAGTTGGTAAAATATTATTTACACTCTACATACAAAAAGATCGCTAAATATCATAATCATAATGAATGTGCCAACAGCATGGAGGTATTAATACAAATATACGTTGAGGTAGAGAGGAGCTTGAACCGGAACTAACTGAATAAACCCAACACAATGGAAATGAAATTCCAAATTTACACTGACCTGAAGCAGCCTGTCGCTCTCTCTCCTGTCTTTCTCTCTCTAGTCTCTCTCTTTCCTGTCTTTCTCTCTCTTGCCTTTCTCGTTCCAGTTGCTCCAGTCTCTGTTGTTCCAATCTGCATATGAAATAACATATTATAATACAGCACACACATACACATTTACACGCACACACGTGAACGTGCCATTCCCGAGCACATTATGTTCAATCTGCCATTGAATTTGACTTGATTGAGATTTTTTAAAAATCATTTTATTCACATAATATGTATAACAAAGTAGATGAAAAACATTTTTTATTGTGACACAAAGGTTAATTAAACAAACAAAAAAAAAAAGCAGACATTTGTTGATTACGTATGTATTCACTCCCCCTGGGTCAATACTTGGAAAAACTATTGGCTGTAGTTACAGCTGCAAGCCTTCTGGGATATGTCTCCGTCAGCTATGCACATGTAGCTCCTGATATTTCTTCCCATTCTTCTTGGCTGTTGCATTGGATGCGGAACGTTGCTGAACAGCAATTTTCAAGTCTTGCTACAGATCCTCAATTGGATTCAGGTCTGACTTTTGACTGGGGCATTCTAACACTAAAATTCTTGGTTTTGAACCACTCCACTGTCTGTCAGTGTGATTAGGCCTGTTGTCATGTTGGAAGGTGAAGCTCCACCCCAGTCTCAAGTCTCTTGCCCTGTATTTGGCACCATCCATCCTGCCCTCAACCCTGACCAGTTTTCCAGTCTCTGTTTATGAAAAGCATCCCCACAACATGATGGTACCACCACCATGCTTCACACTGGGGATGATGTTCTCAGTGTGATGAGGAATGTTGGGTTTCTGTCAAATATAGGCCAAAACATTAGAGAGTTTCCATCCCACAAGTATATACACGTGTTGTTTTTTAATAAAGCCACGGACAATCGTCCATAAAGCCCAGCTTTGTAAAGTGTCAAAACTACTGTTGTCTATGGACAGCCTCCTCCAGTCAGGGTCAATACTGTGGAATATTCTTCCCATTTTTTAAATAATTGATTTAATGGTGCTCTTTGGGATGTTCCAAATTTGGGATTTTTTTTTTTTTTCAACCAAACCCTGGTTAATACTTTTCCATACCTTTGTCTTGAACTTGTTTTGATAGCTTCTTGATATTCATGATGCTGTTTGTTTAATTAATTTCACTAGCTTAGGAGCATTGAGTGTGAATACTTATACGATCGCAAATTTCAGTTTTTTCATGTGTAAATATGTTTGCTATCTATAATTGACTGAATTACCCACTTCACTATTATGGGCTATTTTGTGTAGATTCAAGACATATAAGGCCAATTAAGTCATTTCGTCGATCAGAATTGAACTATACTAGACATCGCATCTGCATGTCGAATCGTAAAGGCTGCCATGGTAAAGTTGGTCAGAAATGTTATGTTATGTCAAAAGTTTGTTAAGAGACAAATAAATCTTTAATAGAAAATATTTAGTCCATGTAAAAACTGAATCTAACCTAATGTAATCTAATTTAACGAGTTTATGCAAGGCACTGTATCTTTCTCATTATAATTCATGCTGTGCAAATTAATCTCAGTATGTAGACTACCTTCTCTGCTGCTCCAACTCCTCTTGGGTTGGTCCATTTGACACCAGACGGGGGCCTGCAGAATATCCTACAGAAATAATGCCATCGTCAGTTTCATCATCATGTGTGCCATAAAATATTAACACGTTAAAGTTTGTGATATTGCCTCTTCATGTTTATATTTTGCATTAGAAAGCCATGCCCTCTATGACAGACATATTCAAACTTTTTTCCCTAGTGAAGTGTGGATTCTGGAATCCGCTGCCTCTTATATATATATACACACACAGTATCTCAGAAAAGTGAGTACACCCCTCACATTTTTGTAAATATTTGATTATATCTTTTCATGTGACAACACTGAAGAAATGACACTTTGCTACAATGTAAAGTAGTGAGTGTACAGCTTATGTAACAATGTAAATTTGCTGTCCCCTCAAAATAACTCAACACACAGCCATTAATGTCTAAACTACCGGCAACAAAAGTGAGTACACCCCTAAGTGAAAATGTCCAAATTGGGCCCAATTGGCCATTTTCCCTCCCAGGTGTCATGTAACTTGTTAGTGTTACAAGGTCTCAGGTGTGAATGGGGAGCAGGTGTGTTAAATTTGGTGCCATTGCTCTCACACTCCCTCATACTGGTCACTGGAAGTTCAACATGGCACCTCATGGCAAAGAACTCTCTGAGGATCTGAAAAAAAGAATTGTTGCTCTACATAAAGATGGCCTAGGCCATAAGAAGATTGCCAAGACCCTGACACTGAGCTGCAGCACGGTGGCCAAGACCATACAGCGGTTTAACAGGACAGGTTCCACTCAGAACAGGCCTCGCCATGGTCGACCAAAGAATATGAGTGCACGTGCTCAGCGTCATATCCAGAGGTTGTCTTTGGGAAATAGACGTATGAGTGCTGCCAGCAGTGCTGCAGAGGTTGAAGGGGTGGGGGGTCAGCCTGTCAGTGCTCAGACCATATGCCGCACACTGCATCAAATTGGTCTGCATGGGAGTCATCCCAGAAGGAAGCCTCTTCTAAAGATGATGCTCAAGAAAGCCCGCAAACAGTTTGCTGAAGACAAGCAGACTAAGGACATGGATTACTGGAACCATGTCCTGTGGTCTGATGAGACCACGATAAACCTATTTGGTTCAGATGGTGTCACGCATGTGTGGTGGCAACCAAGTGAGGAGTACAAAGACAAGTGTGTCTTGCCTACAGTCAAGCATGGTGGTAGGAGTGTCATGGTCTGGGGCTGTATGAGTGCTGCCGGCACTGGGGAGCTACAGTTCATTGAGGGAACCATGAATGTCAACATTTACTGTGATATACTGAAGCAGGGCATGATCCCAGCATGTACTGCAGCATGATAACGACCCCAAACACACCTCCAAGATGACCACTGCCTTGCTTAAGAAGCTGAGGGTGAAGGTGATGGACTGGCCAAGCATGTCTCCAGACCTAATCCTAATCCTAATCCTCCAGACCTTATATTGAGCATCTGTGGGGCATCCTCAAACAGAAGGTGGAGGAGCACAAGGTCTCTAACATCCACCAGCTCCGTGATGTCGTCATGGAGGAGTGGAAGAGGACTCCAGTGGCAACCTGTGAAGCTCTGGTGAACTCCATGCCCAAGAGCGTTAAGGCAGTGCTGGAAAATAATGGTGGCCACACAAAATATTGACACTTTGGGCCCAATTTGGACATTTTCACTTAGGGGTGTACTCACTTTTGTTGCCAGCGGTTTAGACATTAATGGCTGTATGTTGAGTTATTTTGAGAGGACAGCAAATTTACACTGTTACCCAAGCTGTACACTCACTACTTTACATTGTAGCAAAGTGTCATTTCTTCAGTGTTGTCACATGAAAAGATATAATCAAATATTTACAAAAATGTGAGGGGTGTACTCACTTTTCTGAGATACTGTATCTGTATCCATTATATATATATATATATATATATCTGATACTACAGAGGTTGTTGTGGTCATCACGCCGAACAGGAAAACTTATCTACTACTACAGCCTTCTTGTGTTTCTACTTGCGCTCTTCCAAACTACTCCAACTCAAACTTTCCAACTTGTAGATTTATCAATTTATAGCATTTTCCAATTGTAGCTTCTCAAATTTTAGTGCTATAAAGCTTAGCGGTGGTGATGTTGAAATCATGCGACCGTGGTGGCGTTCATTTATAGCCTAACTTTAGCTTCTGCCAATTGTATTTAGTCTTCAAAATTCATAAAAGTTGTGCTTGTTTGTGAAGATTATCATGATGAACAAAACGTGTAAGAATCAAACTTTTGCTGGTCATAGAGCTTACTTTCTGCAATAATCCAAAAGCCAATGGAAAAATACTATTATCTTTTCATCGAGAGAACCAGGGTGATGTGGACTTCTGGGTTGGCCTACAAAAATACGCCATCCCTGCCGCACTCTATTACAAGCACAATAACTTCCGTTATTTCACTTAATTCCTACCTCTTAGCCAATACCGAATAAGAGGATATTGGGTAAGAATTAGGCTAAAATCTCTATAAAATTCTGTATTTTGCAGTCTATTGCCATAACCAAAATAAAACATTTCAGCTTCTGGCTGCATCGCAGCTTATCACCTCATGTCAGTTCAATTTCAGCCACCGAGCACAGAAGTCCAATTTTTACTGGATTTACAAACCTTTTTTGATCAAATATGGCACTAATGCATATTCATAATAATCTGATGGTCTGCTACATTAACAGAAAAGCCTTTGTCCATTAGCTGTGGCTGCATCACAAATACAATTCAAGTGTATGGATAGCCTATTATTCTGACATATTACTAGCATGCTATTTATGGGTGTTTGCAAAGCTACCACAAAAAAAAAAGAAGCTGTTTGTGTTTTACCTCCATCAGCACTGAGCACTTCCAGTGCATGCATCATGCCATTGGCGAAGAGTGCAGCATCCTCCTTACTGCCAAAGTTTAGACCCCAAACTTGCCGCGCATCTCGCCACTGATGGAAATTGGCCGTGGCCTGATTGTATTTCAGCCCTTTCACGATTGGACAGTTCATCACCACCTGGAAACAGCAGGATGACGCCACCAATCACAGCTCACACCGATTTTCACAATGCACAATAATAATCCAAATAGTATTTTTACATTCGTTATAGAATCAGCAGTTAGAGAGAGACATACACACACACAACCAGCAGATGGCACCACTTTAGCTGAGCGGCAAGACGAGAGATGGACAAAGAGACGAGAGCTGCATCTGTAATGTGCTGACTGTTCACTTCTGTTTGCTCTGTTTTACAGCTCTGCATTCCAGACACAGAGACTGTGAGACAGAGCAAGAGAGAGACAGAGAGAGAATGTTTTTTTTTTTTTTTACTTCCAAACCCACGGCAGTGCAGCCCAGCTGAGCGGGAAGAATAAATTAAAAACAAGTCAGAACCTGTTAGACAGTGAGAGAAAGACAGGCAGAGAGATGAGGGCAGTTAAGGGACGGTGGAGAATAAGAAGATGGAGGGAATTCCCTAACAGGCACAGGAAATGGAGTGAGTGATTACAGGAAATAGAAACCACTTTAGGACAGATAGATGTGGATCTCTGGGGAAATGAGAGAGACAGAGAGAGAGAGAGAGAGAGAGAGATTACAATAGAAAGTACAGAGAGATAGGTTGGGGGGGCTCAAAACCTTAATCACTGATCTTCTCTACAGTATTAGGAGACCTACACAGGTCTGACCTAATTACAGTCAACGCTGGAGATTAGCGCTCAAACCTTCAGCTCCGTGTGCGTGTGCGTGTGTGTGTGTGAGTGACAGTGAGAGAGAGAGCGCGAGTGAGACAGTGTGTGTGTAGGTTTTCAGCCCTTTGTGTTAGGAACGTGTGTAGGTGTTTAACCCGTAATAATATGAATACATGAAAATCTTTAGATACTGAGGACATTGGGCTGGTCCACACAGAAAAAGAGTATCTTTACAAAAAAAGAAGCTTTTTTTAAAACTAAAAGAGCCAAAAGAATGCCTTTTGGTTACTACGCTTACGGTTGTGGTAGTCTTATTTACCTAAAATAAGTAATAAGTATCTCACAGCTGTACTAAAAGAAACCTGGGTATGTGTTTGTGGGAAATGGTACGGTTATTTTGAACATAGCCACACTCAGGGCTGTCTGTCTGTGTGTGTATGCTTTTATACATCATGTTATTAAGACAAAACTGCTCTTAAAGGTACACTCAAGTATTTTAATCTGACCTTGATCTACCACAGCAAGTACCATAGACAACATTATACAGTGCATCCGGAAAATATTCACAGCGCTTCACTTTTCCCACATTTTGTTATGTTACAGCCTTATTCCAAAATGGATTAAATTCATTATTTTCCTCAAAATTCTACAAACAATACCCCATAATGACAACGTGAAAGAAGTTTGTTTGAAATCTTTGCAAATTTATTAAAAATAAAAAACAAAAAAAGCACATGTACATAAGTATTCACAGCCTTTTCATGACACTCAAAATTGAGTTCAGGTGCATCCTGTTTCCACTGATCATCCTTGAGATGTTTC
Source organism: Ictalurus furcatus (assembly GCF_023375685.1). Classification (NCBI taxonomy): domain Eukaryota; kingdom Metazoa; phylum Chordata; class Actinopteri; order Siluriformes; family Ictaluridae; genus Ictalurus; species Ictalurus furcatus. The sequence continues at coordinate 22,630,069 of NC_071258.1, forward strand.
TACAACTTGATTGGAGTCCACCTGTGGTAAATTCAGTTGATTGGACATGATTTGGAAAGGCACACACCTGTCTATATAAGGTCCCACAATTAACAATGCATGTCAGAGGACAAACCAAGCCATGAAGTCCAAGGAATTGTCTGCAGACCTCCGAGACAGGATTGTATCGAGGCACAGATCTGAGGAAGGGCACAGAAACATTTCTGCAGCATTGACCGTCCCAATGAGCACAGTGGCCTCCATCATCCGTAAATGGAAGAAGTTTGGAACCAGCAGGACTCTTCCTAGAGCTGGCCGCACGGCCAAACTGAGCGATCGGGGAGAAGGGCCTTAGTCAGGGAGGTGACCAAAAACCTGATGGTCACTCTGACAGAGCTCCAGCGTGTCTCTGTGGAGAGCGGAGAACCTTCCAGAAGAACAACCATCTCTGTAGCACTCCACCAATCAGGCCTGTATGGTAGAGGGGCCAGATGGAAGCCACTCCTCAGTAAAAGGCACATGACAGCCCGCTTGGAGTTTGCCAAAAGGCCCCTGAAGGACTCTCAGACCAAAGATTGAATAAAGATTGAACTCTTTGGCCTGAATGGCAAGCGTCATGTCTGGAGGAAACCAGGCACCACTCATCACCTGGCCAATACCATCCCTACAGTGAAGCATGATGGTGGCAGCATCATGCTGTGGGGATGTTTTTCAGCGGCAGGAACTGGGAGACTAGTCAGGATCGAGGAAAAGATGAATGCAGCAATGTACAGAGACACCCTTGTTGAAAACCTGCTCCAGAGCACTCTGGACCTCAGACTGTGGCAAAGGTTCATCTTCCAACAGGACAATGACCCTAAGCACACAGCCAAGATAACAAAGGAGTGGCTACAGGACAACTCTGTGAATGTCCTTGAGTGGCCCAGCCAGAGCCCAGACTTGAACCGGATTGAACATCTCTGGAGAGATCTGAAAATGGCTGTGCACCAACGCTCCCCATCCAACCTGATGGAGCTTGAGAGGTCCTGCAAAGAAGAATGGGAGAAACTGCCCAAAAATAGGTGTGCCAAGCTTGTAGCATCATTCTCAAAAAGACTTGAGGCTGTAATTGGTGCCAAAGGTGCTTCAACAAAGTATTGAGCAAAGGCTGTGAATACTTATTACTTATCTGCTTTTTTTGTTTTTTATTTTTAATAAATTTGCAAAGATTTCAAACAAACTTCTTTCATGTTGTCATTATGGGGTATTGTTTGTAGAATTTTGAGGAAATTAATGAATTTAATCAATTTTGGAATAAGGCTGTAACATAACAAAATGTGGAAAAAGTGAGGCACTGTGAATACTTTCCGGATGCACTGTAAATGACTCCCTGTGCTAAGGAAGGAATGGAAAACCGTCTTTAATCAAAACTCACTAAGGGAAATTGTGTACTTGTTATCCACTGATAAAGTGCACATAAATAAAAAGTATAAAAGTCATAGAACGAGACAGGCATGAGAGAATGTCACGCCAAAGCTGTGTTCATGCATTAAAAAAATAAAATTAATTAATTAATTAAAAAAAAACACATCTCTGAAATATATTCCTATTCTCTGTTAGCACAAATTACACAGGTTTACAGCTAATATATATAAGATATATTTGGCATTAGAGTCTATTTCACCTACTGTTTCATCTAAACCTCTATTCACAGCAGTACAACTGCAATTAGATGGTTATAAGTGAGATTTAGTAGACTGGTTTATTTCTCTCCCAGTTTTTTTTTTTTTTTTCAGTTCAAGGAAGCGCATCAAAATGATATCCTGTGGTATTCGCAAAACATACAAATGAGATGGATGGAGATTTCATTGAGAAAATAACAAAACAAAACAAAACAAAAAAAACACCCTAGAGTATTCCTTTAATAGTGTTACAAGCAAAAGCTTGCCTTAACACCAGCTCCATCGCTGTGCCAGTGTTTGATTAAATAAAACTCTACTCGGCCCTGAACTGAGGACGTATTGCGTGTGTAATCACGTCCAGCTTAATTAAATCCACAGTCATTGCCTGCACACATACAGGGAATAGAGTGCGTGTGTGTGTTGGGGGGTGGGCCACTCTTTACTGAATTGTTCATCCATCACTGCAGACAAAAAGAGGAGCTAGAGCGATCCTACACAGACAACTGTGTACAGCTGTGCATATCAACTAAGAGTTATCAAGAGATCTATTTTATATTTTTTTGCACGTAGATGATTATTTCATTATCTCCTCAGTGATGTTATCCTAATTACAACAGTTAACATGGAAAACTGTAAAGCGCTTCCCAAATTCAAAACACTCTATGTTTAAAAATGAACTAAATATGGAGTGGCCCTCCAGTAGTTATATCCACAATTAAAGTGCTGCTAATTATAAATAATAAATCAAAACAAGCTGTAACACTTCATTACGATGACGTTTGCCAGTTCACCCAGAACACCGACTCCAAAAGATAGTGCTCTATGATGATGACAACTTGTGATTCCATCCAACTGAAATATGATATATGAAATATACAGAACTGTGCACAACCCTTTTTATTATTTTTGTTCGTAGAAATTTCGTTACAGATGTTTATTTTATGACTTCTGCATTGTTGAATCCGTACAAAAGCCATTCTAGATTTCCATACTGTTACTTTCCCAAGAAAATATTTTTTTTTATAGAAAAATGTATAGATTGTATAGATTTTTCTCAGTAAAGAAAATAGCTAAATTTGCACAAAAAAAAAGAAAAGAAAAAGTCTTGGTAAAGAAAGCAACATATTACATAATAGACCACTTTTGAGATAAAAAAAAAAAAAAAAAAAAACATAATGAAAGCTGCAGAAAGTCAAAGTCTCCAGAAGAACTGGGACAGATTTTAACAAGGCTCTCGGTAAAACTTACCAGCTAATTTCCTTATAAGACTACACAAAGTGTACCCGAGACTACTGTTTTTATTTTTATTTAAATTTTGAAGAAGCATAGGGTTGTAACACCAAATATGAACTTTGTTTAGTGTATTACTGCTTACTGCTCTTTATAGCATAAAGGTTTAATTTCATTATTTTTGAAGGCATCTTTGCTGCACAGCATTTACAGTATCTCACAAAAGTGAGTACACCCCTCACATTTTTGTAAATATTTGATTAAATCTTTTCATGTGACAACACTGAAGAAATGACACTTTGCTACAATGTAAAGTAGTGAGTGTACAGCTTGTGTAACAGTGTAAATTTGCTGTCCCCTCAAAATAACTCAACACACAGCGATTAATGTCTAAACCACTGTCAACAAAAGTGAGTAGACCCCTAAGTGAAAATGTCCAAATTGGACCCAATTAGCCATTTTCTCTCCCCGGTGTCATGTGACTTATTAGTGTTACAAGGTCTCAGGTGTGAATGGGGAGCAGGTGTGTTAAATTTGGTGTCATCGCTCTCACACTCCCTCATACTGGTCACTGGAAGTTCAACATGGTACCTCATGGCAAAGAACTCTCTGAGGATCTGAAAAAAAGAATTGTTGCTCTACATAAAGATGGCCTAGGCTATGAGAAGATTGCCAAGACCCTGACACTGAGCTGCAGCACGGTGGCCAAGACCATACAGCGGTTTAACAGGACAGGTTCCACTCAGAACAGGCCTCACCCTGGTCGACTAAAGAAGTTGAGTGCACGTGTTCAGCGTCATATCCAGAGGTTGTCTTTGGGAAATAGACGTATGAGTGCTGCCAGCATTGCTGCAGAGGTTGAAGGGGTGGGGGGTCAGCCTGTCAGTGCTCAGATCATACGCCGCACACTGCATCAAATTGGTCTGCATGGCTGTCGTCCCAGAAGGAAGCCTCTTCTAAAGATGATGCTCAAGAAAGCCCGCAAACAGTTTGCTGAAGACAAGCAGACTAAGGACATGGATCACTGGAACCATGTCCTGTGGTCTGATGAGACCAAGATAAACTTATTTGGTTCAGATGGTGTCAAGCGTGTGTGGTGGCAACCAGGTGAGGAGTACAAAAACAAGTGTGTCTTGCCTACAGTCAAGCATGGTGGTGGGAGTGTCATGGTCTGGGGCTGCATGAGTGCTGCCGGCACTGGGGAGCTACAGTTCATTGAGGGAACCATGAATGCCAACATGTACTGTGACATACTGAAGCAGAGCATGATCCCAGCATGTATTCCAGCATGATAACGACCCCAAACACACCTCCAAGACGACCACTGCCTTACTAAAGAATCTGAGGGTGAAGGTGATGAACTGGCCAAGCATGTCTCCAGACCTAAATCCTATTGAGCATCTGTGGGGCATCCTCAAACGGAAGGTGGAGGAGCACACGGTCTCTAACAACCACCAGCTCCGTGATGTCATCATGGAGGAGTGGAAGAGGACTCCAGTGGCAACCTGTGAAGCTCTGGTGAACTCCATGCCCAAGAGGGTTAAGCCAGTGCTGGAAAATAATGGTGGCCACACAAAATATTGACACTTTGGGCCCAATTTGGACATTTTCACTTAGGGGTGTACTCACTTTTGTTGCCAGCGGTTTAGACATTAATGGCTGTGTGTTAAGTTATTTTGAGGGGACAGCAAATTTACACTGTTACACAAGCTGTACACTCACTACTTTACACTGTAGCAAAGTGTCATTTCTTCAGTGTTGTCGCATGAAAAGATATAATCAAATATTTACAAAAATGTAAGGGGTGTACTTACTTTTGTGAGATACTGTGTGTGTGTATATATATTGTCGCGACGGACCGACAGCCGGCACGCATAATAAGAAAGTCGTTCCTTCCCCGACTGCCGCGCCGGCACAAAGCGGACAGCCTCGTGCCAAACACACCATCAGCCGGAAGGACCGTCACGGTGGGGCGGGACCGTCGACGCTACGCCGGCCGGCGATTGGGGAGTCCGTCGGGAAAATTCCACCACTCAGGCAACGGCGGAAGAGGATAAAAGGACGCTCTTCCGCCCGTGCGGGGAGAACGGCTAAGAGACAGACCACGTTCGAGTGCGGACGAGACCGCCGATGGTGAGATCGCGTTCGACGGTGGATGACGGCACGGGAAGCCCACACACACCTCTTGGGAACCCCGACATGCCCTTGAGAACGTCACAACGCCAGCCACACCCCCACAAAACCCCTCACACTCACACACACTCGCCTCCTCACTATAGACAGCTCCCACACAGACAAATAAAACCCCCGTATTGACTAAAACTTGTCTCTTGTGGGTCTGTGCTCCGCCCTTCCCCGGGCTAATTCCCTTACTATATATATATATATATATATGTATATGTATATGTATATGTATATATGTATGTATGGACGGCCCGGTTCACTGCTGAGCGAAGGGAAGAAAAAAAATGTTGTTTTTTTTAATAATTTTTTTTTTTAAATAATAAAATAAATAAAAAATTAAAAAAGACACACTGGTCAGGAAAAAAAATCTTGCTTTGTCACGACTGATCGCGACTGATCGCACCTGGTGTGAACAGCTCCATAGGGATCTATTGTTTCGATTAAAGAGCGTCATTGCGTCGTACATTGCGTCGTACATTTGCGTCGCTTAATCACGCACAATGTGACAGGCCCTTAAGATCTGAGAGTTACACACACACACACACACACACACACACACACACACACACACACACACACACACACACAGTACCTGTTGGTCAGGCTGCATCTTCCTCCCCACTACCCTGAAACTGTTGGTGGAGGGGTTGTGGTAGATCTGGACACGACTGAAGACCTGAGGGCCGGTGCCAGCCGCCACCCAGCGCTTCCCAGCTTCATCATACACCATCACTGTGGCCCTCGCGTTACATACGCTCAGCTCACTGTGAGAGACACACACACACACACACAGATACAGAAAGGAATAAAGTGAGACAAACAGAGAGGCGATTAAAATGACAATATTTAAATATCCAGCATTTGCTAGGAGCACACACGTTAAAAGTGTGAGTTACTTTATTCAGCATGATAATAAAGTGAGTTTCTGCTGTTTGAGAAAAAAGGGGGAGGGGGGTATTGGAGCAATCGGAATCATATCGGCCAATGAAAAATCTGTTTATTTCCCCAAATCCGTTACTTAATTCATCTTTAGTAACGACTTTAGGGATCCAGAACCTATTCTAAAAAACTCTGGGCACAAGGCAGATACGTCCAGGATGTGATGCCAGTCCAGGGGTATCAAACCTGGCATCCATTTTCCAAAAGCGTCCCATCCACAATGAAACAAAGAAAAAAAGATGAAAAGAAAATGGCGTAATCGGGATTACGCGCTGGGTGCCTAACCCATCACCTTTACATCATTTCTGCCTTTTTGTTTGTTTGTTTTGACAACATGGACATAAAACACACTTTCCTGCATATCCCGGCATCGCTTGTATACTACACAAAGCGGTCACACACGAAAGTAAAATATCCAATCATCCAGCTTCGGTTTCATCCTGGTCAGGATTGCGGTGGATCCCTAGAAACTGGGTGTGAGGTGGGAATACGCCCCAGATGGGACCCAAGTCCAACCGCGCACACACACTCATGCACACCTAGGGGCAATTCAGAGTAGACAGCCAACCTATCGGCGTGTTTTTGGGAGGGGGGAAGAAACCGGAGAACCCGAAGAAAACCGACACGGACATGGGGAGAACAGGCAAAACTACACGCAGCTAGTAACCTGAGTTCAGGATCTAGTCAGCACCCTGGAGCTATGAGACGTCGACTCTACCCACTGTGCCACCATGCTGCCTTCTATTGGAAGTTTTAGCTCCATAAAATTCGTATCCATATTGATTATACACCAGCAGCATGGCTTACTTTGCTCTGTTGGACGATGTTTTGCATTGTGTCTTTCAGGAACCCTATTATTGAAGAAGAAGAAGAAGAAGAAGAAGGAGGAGGAGGGAAGGGGGTGGGGGAAAAAAAGCACAGATCTGTGACCACCTCACTGTCCAAATAATCATCATCAGAAATATTTCTTTTCTTTGCATTTTCAAATTAACAGCCGCACAGCGGCTATAAACAATGAGTATTTATTATGTTTCTTTAATAACACACACACACACACATACACACTTAAGAGCCCTGGTGATTAAAGGGTTAACAGGAAGTGCAGTATGTGGAGTGTTTGGAGAAATTACTGTATAAGGAGACACACACACACATCATTGCCTCATTCCTTCTATCTCCCAGCCACCCAGTTTTATCACTCAATCTTCCACTTCCTGTGACATCATTTTCTGGCCCCTGCCCACTTCCTGTTGCCATGAATTCCTAATAAGGCCCTACACCAAATTCCAGACACACACACACACTCGCTCTTCCTGTGTCTCACTCTCTCATACAGTATATGCAGTATAGGTGGTCCAGTGAGTGTGTGTACAGTTACATTAAGAGAGAAAGACTCACGTTCCCATAATATACATTCAACACTGTCTAACCATCTGTCTTTTCGTCTGTCTAATCTATCTCTTACTGCCCGTCTAATCTATCTGCATACCTTCATACCTTCAGCTAGTGGAACTGGCCTACAAGTGAAATATTAGAATACAAAGTGACTAAATCACTGCAAACATGTACAAGTGTAAATTGTTGGATTGAGATGTGTCCAGTTAACACACCTTACTGCCTCTACGTGTGAATCAGTACGAGCATTCTGGTCTAGTGTGATACTCAAGCGAGGAAGTGCTGTGACTTTAACACTCCTCCGTTTTCACTGTTATTCTCTCCCTCATTCTTCTGACACGTCTGTGCTTGCACAGGCTGGAGCTGCAGGCCATAGAATTCTCTCTCTCTCTCTCTCTCTCTCTCTCTCACACACACACACACACACACACACACACACACGCTCTCAAAGCCCTCATAGGCACTCTGCATTCTCACCCCGTACTTCTTCCTGAAAGTGTTATACTTGTTCAGATATGTAATTAGAACCCTTGGTGTTAGTGCCCTACACGGTTGCTCCCTCAGTGTTAGTGCACTACAAGCGTAAACAGCATTCCTGCACTTCCTTTTTTGGACTGTTGAACAGTGGACTGCTTCTCCTACTTAATTCCTTTTGCAGGCTGAAGTGTGAGTGTGCACGCGCGCACACACACACACACACACACACACACACACACACACACACACACAGTTAAAGACACACAAAAACACACGCACACACACAGTTAAAGACACACACAGTTAAAGACACACACACAAACACACACAGTTAAAAACACAAACACACAGTTAAAGACACACACACAGTTAAAGACACACACACAGTTAAAGACACACACACACAGTTAAAGACACACAAAAACACAGTTAAAGACACACACACACACACAGTTAAAGACACACACACACACACACAGTTAAAGACACACACACACAGTTAAAGATACATACACACACAATTAAAGATACACACACACCCACACACATCCCCTTCCCTATAACCACAGTCCATCCACAGGCATGGATTACTTTTACTATGCCTTTATGAACTTTCTGAGCATACACACACACACACACACACACACACACTAAACATTATTTTTATATATATATATATATATATATATATATATATATATATATATATATATATATATATATATATATATATATATTACACACACACACACACACACACACACACACAGTATCTCACAAAAGTGAGTACACCCCTTACATTTTTGTAAATATTTCATTATATCTTTTCATGTGACAACACTGAAGAAATGACACTTTGCTACAATGTAAAGTAGTGAGTGCACAGCTTGGGTAACAGTGTAAATTTGCTGTCCCCTCAAAATAACTCAACACACAGCCATTAATGTCTAAACCGCTGGCAACAAAAGTGAGTACACCCCTAAGTGAAAATGTCCAAATTGGGCCCAAAGTGTCAATATTTTGTGTGGCCACCATTATTTTCCAGCACTGCCTTAACCCTCTTGGGCATGGAGTTCACCAGAGCTTCACAGGTTGCCACTGGAGTCCTCTTCCACTCCTCCATGACGACATCACAGAGCTGGTGGATGTTAGAGACCTTGAGCTCCTCCACCTTCCGTTTGAGGATGCCCCACAGATGCTCAATAGGGTTTAGGTCTGGGAGACATGCTTGGCCAGTTCAGCACCTTCACCCTCAGCTTCTTTAGCAAGGTAAAAGACGTTATCATGCTGGAATACTGCCCTGCGGCCCAGTCTCCGAAGGGACGGGATCATGCTCTGCTTCAGTATGTCACAGTACATGTTGGCATTCATGGTTCCCTCAATGATCTGTAGCTCCCCAGTGCTGGCAGCGCTCATGCAGCCCCAGACCATGACACTCCCACCACCATGCTTGACTGTAGGCAAGACACACTTGTCTTTGTACTCCTCACCTGGTTGCCACCACACACGCTTGACACCATCTGAACCAAATGAGTTTATCTTGGTCTCATCAGACCACAGGACATGGTTCCAGTGATCCATGTCCTTAGTCTGCTTGTCTTCAGCAAACTGTTTGCGGGCTTTCTTGTGCATCATCTCTAGAAGAGGACGACAGCCATGCAGACTAATTTGATGCAGTGTGCGGCGTATGGTCTGAGCACTGACAGGCTGACCCCCCCACCCCTTCAACTTTTGCAGCAATGCTGGCAGCACTCATACGTCTATTTCCCAAAGACAACCTCTGGATATGACACTGAGCACGTGCACTCAACTACTTTGGTTGACCAGGGTGAGGCCTGTTCTGAGTGGAACCTGTCCTGTTAAACCGCTGTATGGTCTTGGCCACCGTGCTGCTGGTCAGTGTCAGGGTCTTGGCAATCTTCTTATAGCCTAGGCCATCTTTATGTAGAGCAACAATTCTTTTTTTCAGATCCTCAGAGAGTTCTTTGCCATGAGGTGCCATGTTGAACTTCCAGTGACCAGTATGAGGGAGTGTGAGAGCGATGACACCAAATTTAACACACCTGCTCCCCAGTCACACCTGAGACCTTGTAACACTAAGTCACATGACACCTGGGAGGGAAAATGGCTAATTGGGTCCAATTTGGACATTTTCACTTAGGGGTGTACTCACTTTTGTTGCCAAAGGTTTAGACATTAATGGCTGTGTGTTGAGTTATTTTGAGGGGACAGCAAATTTACACTGTTACACAAGCTGTACACTCACTACTTTACATTGTAGCAAAGTGTCATTTCTTCAGTGTTGTCACATGAAAAGATATAATCAAATATTTACAAAAACGTGAGGGGTGTACTCACTTTTGTGAGATACTAATATATATATATATATATATATATATATATATATATATATATATATATATATATATATATATATATATATTTTTATTATTTGTTTGTTTGTTTGTGGGGGTTTCCCCCCAGTTTTCAGTCCAATTCAGGCCAATTCTCACACACTAGCCAGGTCTCTCAACAGCTACCAACCGGGGAGGCCATCACATGTCCCACGTGATGACGAGAATGTCTGCTCTCGCACCAACACAACACGCATACACCGTAGTTCTCAATCTATGCAGAAGTGAAGATATTTTGTGAATAAAGACTAAATTTGAGCTTTTTTTGCACACACAAAGTATTCGTAATGCTTCCTAAAATTGGGATAAAACCACGGGAGTCACATGAATTACTTTTACAATGCCTTTATGAACTATCTGAGCATGAAAGTTTTGGTTACTTGGACTGTAAACTGAGGGACAGAAATCTCCCAGGTTTCATTACAAATGTTTTCATTTGTCTTCTGAAGATGAACGGAAGCCTTATGGGTTTGGAACGACAGGAGGGTGAGTAATAGTTGACATAACTTTCCATTTTGGGTTTACTATCCTTTTAACAGACTCTGAGGGAAGCACTATCTGCCCTCTTCCACATACATGACCTCACAGGCGCACCCAGGATTGGCTAGCGTCACTGCGAATGAAAGGGTTAGAGAGAGAGTGTGCCATGGCCAATTTTCTCCACTTGGGCTCCCAGCCATAGAATGGCTGCGGCATTGTTGGGATTTGAACTCACGAAGACAGGGCGAACAATTTTCTCTCCCTTTGAATTATACAGGTTTTTTTTTTACAGACAGGAGGGAAAATTTTTTTTCAATTTTTGCGGACTGTAATCTCACTACTAAATACAAGAACATGTATGAACATGGATGTATGTGCGTGTGTGTCAGTGAGTCTTCAGTGGAATGTACGTAATGTTCCTAAGTCTCTACAAGTCTCCCTGGAAAGCCCGGAACAGTAATTCAGTCAGGTTTCGCTAACATTTGGTGGGACTTTCAAATGCACACATCAATCATCCCCCATCAGCGATACACTATATTACCAAAAGTATGTGGACACCTGACCATCACACTTGTATGTGCTTGCTGAACATCCTGTTCCAGATTTAGTCGTCTCTTTGCTGTTATAATAACCCCCACTCTTCTGGAAAGGAGAAGTTTGGAACCTGTGCTCATTCAGCCACAAGGCCTGGGGTGCAGTCGGCGTTCATCCCAAAGGTGTTCAGTGGGGTTGAGGTCAGGGCTCTGTGCAGGACACTCGAGTTCTTCCACTCTCAATTTGGCAAACCATGTCTTCATGGAGCTCGCTTTGTGTACAGGGGTATTGTCATGCTGGAACACGTTTGGACCTCTTAATTCCAGTGAAGAGAAACTGTAATGCTACAGCATACAAAGACATTCTATACACTTGTGTGCTTCCAACTTTGTAGCAACTGTTTGGGCGAAAGCCCACATATTGAGGTCATGGTCAGGTGTCCACATACTTTTGGCCATATAGTGTATGTAACACGTCAACACAGATTAAAAGGCAGAAATGTTGTTCAGGCTTCACAGTGCTGACTCTTGCAAGCTACCTGGCCAACATGAGTTAACTAAAATACAGGGTGGAGAACACTGGATCAAATTACTAAACACACAAACAACAAAGATTGGATGCTAAAAATACACAAAGTGAAGCCAAGTTGGAGAATGCATTTTGTGTTCCACAGCCAATGTTAGCTGGCATGCTAGCCACTCTTTACCCTGTTTGGTGTATTGTAAAGCTGCACAAAGCACTCACCTCATTTAACCTTTTTCTGCATTCCGTCTCATCGCCTCTGGCTGGTTATAATCTGAGCGTGCAGCTTATGGGTTGCAAATTAAATGGGTCAGTCTGTTTCTTGACTCTATTAAGAGTGTATGCACTCACTGGCCACTTTAGTAAGAACACTGCTTGGTCATGCAGTTATTAAATTAGCCAATCATGTGCAGAGTTGGGTGTAACGCGTTACTGTAATCTAATTACTTTTTCTCATAACGCAGTAATGTAATGCATTACAATTTATATTTATGTAATTTAATTAGTTACTGATGTCAAAATAATTACGTTATAAATTTATTGTTAAGAAAACACTTAAGTAAAATGCATTTTAAAATAAATCACATTTTGCCCCAAATATTTTTTCTTTAGAACCGAATAATTCTCCACTTCATGCGGTTCGTCACTACAGAACTGATCATCAGTCAAATAAGACCGCCTGTAATTTTATATCTTCACTGAACGGAGGAGAGACCAATCAGACAGGGTTTACAGGAAAACAGATAGAAATACTTGTGTCTTATTGGCTGACAGCTCTCAATTCTGCCAAACGCTAGCTCACAGTCAGTGTGAGGCAAAATGGATATACACCAATTTTTTTTTTAACCAGTAAAGAGATGGAAACTGCAACAGTAATATCCTCTGATGCTGAGCAGGAAAACAAGGTGTGTAAATGTGTATATGAGTTCCAATTTACATGTGCATGATATGAGAAGAGCATAAGGAAAGATAATGTAGTTTGCATGGCACTGTAGCAGCTAAACCCATAAAATGATAGCTGAGAAGTGTCTCCCTTTGGCTAGCGACACCAGACTAGCCTAGTTAGAAAAGTTTTATATTTTATCGGTCTGGTAGTCCTACAGTGACAACACCCGAGGCAAGTGTCATGATAAATCCAACTTTTTCTGATCATGTCATACATTGCCACTCTATAAAAGTACTGAAAGAACTGTGAGTTTCACTTCGTAGGTTTGATAGGTTTTGAAAGTAGCATGAAAGTAATTAGCAATTTGATTACTTTTTACATGCAGTAATCAGTAATGTAATCAAATTACAATTTTAAAGTAGTAATTAGTAATCTGTAGTGGATTACTGTTGTTGAGTAACTTGGTCATGTGACAGGAGAACAATGCATAAAAACATGTGGATACAGGTCAAGAGAATGGAAAACGTCAGAACAGAGAAATCTTAGTGACTTTGACCGTGGCATGCTTGTTAGTGCCAGACAGGCTGATCTGATCAATTTAGAAACTGCTATAGCAGGCACAAGGTCTTTTTCCAATCCTCAACTGTCCAGTATGAACGAGTCTGTGCTCACTGTAGCCTCAGACTCCTGTTCTTGGCGGACAAGAGCGGAACCCAAAGTGGTCTTCTGCTGTTGTAGCTCATCCAGCTATTGCATTCCGAGACACTTTTCTGTTCAGCACGGTTGTACCGAGTGTTTATCTGAGTAAACTGTAACCAGTCTGGCCGTTCTCATCTGACCTCTCTCATCAACAAGACTTTTCCAGCTGCAGAACTGCAGCGCTCACTGAACGTTGTTTTGTTTGTTTTCTTTGTTTTTCCACACCATTCTGTGTAAATTCCAGAGACTGACATTCTCCAAAATAGTTTGGCTTCAGATAACATGAGTGATATCGTGACTGAACATTTATTGAAAGTGCTAGTCCTAATAAAGCTAAACTAAACACTGTGTGTGCAAGAATGTGTGCATGTTCGTGTGGATGTGCTGAGCACCCCCCCCCACCCCCACCCAATTCTGCTCAATTTTGTTAAGGTGATCATTGATGTACAGATGGCTATCTATGGAAACTTTACTTAAAGAGACAGCAGGACAGAAAGCAACAATTATGTACGTTAAAGGTTTTGTACATTAACTAATCATGGCTCACTTAGCTCGTAAACAGAGAAAGTGGACGATGTTTAAATCCCAGCATGCATTGGACTGATAACGGCACTGACTCACGCCTCTGACTCGGACACACTGAGTGATCAGACATCACACACTTCCTGAGTGACACACACACTGGGTGATGACTAAGTTACCACAAGCTCTGAACAATGTTCCATTCTCTTACATGATAACTGCCCAAGCTTTTTAGTGCAGTTTACAATATTATTATTAACACAATACTGTATCAAATAAATGCCAAATGTGTATGCAATTTAAAAAGTAACTGTTACTAATCTCTATCTCTCTCTCTCTCATATATTATATTATATATATATATATATATATATATATATATATATATATATATATATATATATATATATATATATATATAAAAACACATATCTATAAAAAGGTCCTTAGAAGACAGCTCGTGTTCTCGTGTGGCCTTCTGAATGGGACAGACATATCCATGATAACAGTACTCTGTGTGGTGCACAGCCAAAAATCATTTTTTATGTTCATTACTATTGTTATATTTAAAGAGGGTAAAACTTCATCTATGAAATATACTGTAACTGAATAAAATAATCTGACATTAACATTCACGTTAGTAAGGCTTTAGCTGATTACCCAGAAATGGGCCTGGATTACTGATTGCATTCTGCATGTGGCAGAAATGGCTTCTGTGTTGTACCGAACAATAACTAACACTGTGCGCAAAAATTTACACTAGCTATAAAATGTAATGAATACTGCTAATAAATTAACTGCACTTTATTTTTTAGAAATAAAACTATACCGAATGTGTTGAGTTATTTGTGATATGCATATGCTGCAAACAAGTGAAATCTTGGCCACATGCCGTCATAATTTATTTATTTTTTCTTCTGTCTTGTTTGTTTTTTGTTACGTAAGACCAAACACCAAATTTAGCCAATCCCAACACTGGCACGCATTTATCAATCCTTTAGTGAGGTTGTAAAGTATATGAATGTTTTCATAGGCCAAGCCAAACTAAAATAAAGATTAAGCTGATTTTCTTTGTGATCACATGTGCATGTTGATTAATGGCAATAAATTACAAAGTGCGTTCATGACAACACTGTAAAAGACCAAAGAAAAGAAAAGAAAGAAAAAAAAGATGATTAAATGGCAAACGAGCACCTCCTAAGCATAGTGTGCGCTAAACCCAGTAATGAAATTCAGCCACTGTAGAGCACTGGCCTAAAACTGGACATGACTTCATTAGGGGAGGGAAGACATTACTCTCTCTACACTGTCAATCAAAGCAACACTAGCCAATCGCAGGCGTCTGTGAGCTCATGTATGCAGAACAGGATGGATAGCGCTTGCGTCCGAGTGTGTTACGCTGCCCTGTGACACAGAATGAGCAGTAGTGATGGAAAGTCCGATTCATTTCTGCGAACCGGTTCTTTCAGTTCCTTTACGTCATCAAGCAATGTCGTCACTACGTATTTCTTTTCTAACAACTCAGTGTCATGTTATATCAACAAAACCTTCAAATAAAGTCATTTGTCTGAATGCATTTTGTTGATTATTGCATTTCATTCACTTAAAGCGCACCTATTATGGTTTTGAAACGTGCCTAATTTTGTTTAAGAGGTCTCATACAATGTATTTACATGCATCCAAGGTCAAAAAACACTTTGTGATAATAATTTAAACTGCAGCATTACCTTCCCCGCCCCAATGTCACAAACAACTTGTTCAATGATCCGTTCTAAAGGATTCCTTGTAAACTCCTCCATTCAGAGACCATACTCTGCTCTGATTGGTCAGCTGTCCCAGTCTGTTGTGATTGGTCTACCGCTGTCAGCAAGCAGCCAATGAAAACCAGAGATGGGGCCTTCCTTTTTTATTACAAACCTATGTAGGTTAGTACAGAAAGTAAAGTTTGGAATTACTAACGACTCATTTCATCTGTTCAGAATCGGTTCTTCTGTTTGTCATGCGCTTTGATTTTTGAAACTTTGCACACTTTTTGCTCTATAACACACTACATGAAAGGTAATATTTGAAAAACCATAACAGGTGCACTTTAAGTTAATGGTGTTTATGGTCACAGCTTCATTCGCTGATCCTTCATGTTGGAAACGACTGCCCAATTTTGAGTAACCTGCATCTTTGTACAAGTTTCCAACATAAAAGTTTTGTACCTACAGCACACATTACAGACACTGATGCACAACCGCGGATATGTTTAAAGTATATAGAAAGAATAAACTAGTCTTATAATCTCCACGACTTAGCTTAACAACTTCAAATATAAACTGCATGCACAATAAATTATAGTAAAATTAATTTTTATCTCTCGATAGAAAGGTTTTTTTTCCCATGTTTTAGTAGGAATGTATTTAATAAAACTAGTCATAAGCATTTTTCCAGTACGTTTTGTTTGTTATTAAAGAAACTTACATTTCACATCAGGCTCATTCAAGTCCTTGGTGGTGCACACACATGTGCACAGGATCAGCAACTCACTCTTCAGAATCTGCGGTAATCCTTCGGCAAACATTTTATTGAACTGGCTCATACGGTTCTTTATGAATCGGATACGACTGAAAGGCTGACTTTCAGCTCTGCCTGTAGGTTTGATTCGTTCATTTCTTGCGGTGTTCTTTGGTTCAATAACCGGTCTCGTAAGAGTAACCTCCAACTCGTTAATTTCTAACTGGATCTCAGGCTCGTGGCAGACACACCGGCTCGTCGTTATAGGCTACTATGTTGGTGTTGATACATAAATTGAAGAAAATCAGATTTCTTCAAATTTTCATCACAACAACAGCATCCATTAAGCCTAATGAAAAATATAAATCACAAGTTGTATTGGTAACATCGTTGAGTAAAATGCCTACTGCAAATTCTCGAGACCTTAGTTTGCAAATATTTTTAAATAATTTTAAAAAATACCACAGAAACAATGATCTGTAGGTTCATAAACGTTTTATTTGGCTACTGCCATTAACGTCACAACACATAGCGGGTCCTCTGCAATCCTCGACAACCTTCGACCTGCTTGTTCGGTCTTTTCGAGTCGGACCAGCGCCAGTGAAAATAGAGTTCCGACACTCCCTCAGACTTCCGTAGGAAATCGGAGAATGCAGAAGTGACACTGAATTGTTCTACCACTGAACCCCATTCATTTCAATGTTTCCCCAAACACAATCTGTGGTAAGATGATGAAATTTTTGCACTTTTTGACATTTTAACGAATTAGCTGACCCCTCATGAATCTAGTCAGTAGTGGTATTTTATGTAGTCAGTTTTAGTTAATGTTTATCATTAGATAATAGCTAGTGACATTCTAATTGGAGTTAGCTAGCCCGAGCAACACTTCACTAGCTACCATAACCACATGTCAGTTGGCCTACATTTGCCTCAAATGAATTGCAGTTATTGGCGTTCGTTAACATACAAACTTTAACAACAAATCTAATCACAGCATATAAAGTTAGACTGTATTAGATTTAGCTCGGTGTACGTAATAAACTGGCAGCTGGAACTACAGCCCAACTTTGACTAAACTGATGAAACATTTAGGTGTGCATAAAGATCTTGTTGAGTGCAACCTCAAGAGAACATTACAGTGTGCTTATTGGAACAGCATCACTTAAGTATTTGGATGACATTTAATTTTACATTATCTTAAGATAAGCACATTTTTGAAGGACATTAAAATTACCAGGGCTCATTAATACTTTCCTTTTTTCCTTTTTTGCATCCAAATGCTGCACAGCCAACCGCATACTTTTTTATAACATGAACATTATATTTATTGGTTTTTGGCATCAAAAGAACACTCCCCTACCCCACCCAACCCACAACATTGAACATTCAGGAAATAGATAGATAAATAAATAAATAAAATAATATTAATAAATGAGATACAGTATTTTTTATAGGTGCTGTCATTTTATTGTTCAATTACACTCATTAATTTCAGGCTAATCACTTTCCAGGAACTGCATAAAAGTGGTGTGTTTTCTGCCATCTTTCTCTCCCTGTAGAATGGTGGAATGAGTTTCTATGAAGACTGGCCATTCAAGGAAAAACTTATCTACCCTCTCCCTGGATATATTATAGAATAAAATGCTTCATTGAATGCAGTTGTTTGCCTTGTTTATTTTGCACTATTGACCAAACCTCTTTCTCGGGTAAAATTGAGCAGCTGCTTGCACTCATTGATATCCACTTGTTGTGCATGCTAATGTAAATGTCTTAACATGAGATAACATTAGAATGTGAGTAGTTATGACCATAAAAGCAGGGGAAAAAATATGAATGCATACATACCGGAAATTTACATGTTATGAGAGCAATTCCCTTTTCCTCCAAAAGTGAACACAGAAAAACTGAGTAATGTAGTCTCTCCATCACTCATCAGAAAAAAATGCTACTGTAAATGTAGTCAATGTAGTAATCAAAACACATTATGTTAGTACTTACAGAAAATCGCTGCAAAACATATTCAAACAGGTTGACAGCACTGATTTGTTTGGAACTATTGAGAGTTACATGAATCACGTGACCGCGTGGAGGCGATATCAAAGCGTGTCGCAACTGTCTCTTTTAACGCTGCCGAGTCGTACATGCTGCGGAGCGTGCTACTTCGGCTGTGCATCTTGCGTCATCAACCCGGAACTAAAGTTCGATTTTGTGAACCGGCTCGACCTGTTACATCCTGAGAATCGGCTCAGAAGAATGATTCGGTCAAGAATCAGACATCACTAATGAGCAGCAGTTCGAAAAGATGCAGCTACAGGAATGTGCCTGTACCACCGGAAACTGCAAATATAAATGACCAACAAAAACAAACAAACAAAAACAATATTATGTTTTGGTTTCAAACATTATAAAAACAACATAGCCTGTTGTGGATGACAGACTGATAAACAACAGGCTATGCAGAACGGTCACCAAATTATCAAGATGTCCCTACACAGGACAATTTGCATGTTTAAGAATTTTTTTTTAGCAAAAAGTACAGTTTTCTTGGCTGGATCTAGTTACCGGTCATTTTATTTCGACAGACTAGGTTATTGAGTGAATTGAGGCACATGTACCTACAATAACTACGCTCATTACAGACTGTTTATACCAATATGGAGGTTTTTTAAGAACAATGCATCATTAGGCTTAAAGAGGCTTTGCCTCATGGGATGTAAAAAGGGATATGCATAATTGATATATATTAGTTTCCCAGTGGTACCAATAATTATACACCATCTTCCTGGCTCACAGAATGTGAATTTCTTCATTTTCTTCATTCAAATTCTCCACACATTTTATTGTATTGCTGATGTCACAGTAATTACGATGATCATTACCCACTTATTGCATACATGTTGGTTTTACCATGTAAACATGTAGTCTAGGACTAGATTTGACCTTCAATTAATTTAATTTAATGTAAATAATCTACTTGTGACTTTATGCATTGTAGTGACGGTCGTTTGTGAACTCTGTACATGATCACTGTAAATGAACTGGAATCTTCTCCAGATTTGATTTAAAACAAACACAATGCAAAGTATGTCTTGATAAATAAGGACAAAGAATTTAATTGAACAATTTAGAGGACAGCTAAGACAAAGTTCAACAACCTCGGCTGTGAGACGGTGTTTACTAAGATCAGGCATGTTATTTTAATTCCTCAGATCAAATTAAAAAAAAAAGAGTCAACACTTCCTTCTTTACTAGAGACACTCACAAACACACACACACACACACACACACACACACACACACACACACACACACACACACACACACACACACACACACACACACACACACACACACACACACACACACACACACACACACACACAGGGCACTTATGAGTCATAGACCAGCAGAAAGTCACTGAAATTGTGAGTAGCTAAGCAAGTTTGTATTTCCGTCATCACAACCAACCAGTGGAACATAGAGTCGTGCTCACTATTTAATTGTCTTGTTCACTATTTTATTCTGTCATTAACATGGCGATATATACAGCATGTTGCCAAAGGTTTGTGGACAGCTGTCTGTCACACCCATATGTTGTTCTTCCCCAAATTGTTGCAATAAAGTTGGGAGCACACAATTGTATAGAATGCCTTTGTATGCTGTAGTATTACAATTTCTCTTCACTGGAACTAAGAGGCCAAAATTTGTTCCAGCATGAAAATGCCCATGTGCACAAAGCAAGCTCCATGAAGACATGGTTTGACTCTGCCTGCACAGAGCCCTGACCTCATCCACCGTGAAAAACCTTTGGAATGACCTGGAACACTGACTGAACCTCAGGCCTCCTCACCCAATATCAGTGCCTGACATGCTCTTCTTATTGAATAAGCACCACAGTGACAATCCAAAATCTAGTGGAAAGCCTTCCCGGTTATTAGAACAGCAAAGACGGGACTACATCTGGAATAGGATGTTCAAAAAGCACATATGGTCAATTGAACACAAACCTTTGGCCATATAATGTGTGTGCACTACATGTATGTATGTATAGTCATGTGAAAAAAATAAGTACACCCATGGTAATCGTTGGCTTTTTTGATATACAGTGGGGGAAATAAGTAGGGATGCACCGAAATGAAGATTCTCGGCTGAAGCTGAATATAATGAAAAACTTGGCCGAAAGCCGAAGGCTGAAACCGAACACGTTTTTTCGCGTTTTTTCCATTTATTTTGCCATTTTTTCACCCTTGCATAAATTAAATAGTCAAAATGTGCTTTTTACTATTTTGTCTTGCTTTTCAAAGAAAAAAATCAATTACAAAAATTACAATTTCAAAATATTTATTTAACACTGAACATTTTTTTCATAACAGCAGGCATAGGCTACCAATAAGGCACAATATAACTTTAAATAAATAAATTAGTAAAATAAAAATATTTTGATGTGGTCATCTTTGAGCCCCCCTTGAATAGCCGATGTTAGGCCTATAACTGACTGCTGAAAGAATGTAACACTCTGTAGCCTACAACAAAAAAGTGCATCGACAAGAGTGCAAAAAATGGTTCTATTTGGTTATATACGGCTGATTATATTGGGGATATATACCGCTCGCGTCCCTGTACACCTCGCGGAGTATTATAGTAGATATAGTATAGTTAGATACGTTGGTAATGTTATGTTCCTTGATAGATTTAGTTAGTTTAAACTATAGATTAGTTCATTTAGTCCCCGCTGGTTTTTCCACTCCCAGTCCATAGTACTAGTTCATGTTTCTTGTTTTGTGTTTTGACCCTGTTTTCTGTGACCGCGACTCTGATTCCCTTTGCCTGTCTTGACTAAGTTTTTTGGATTACGATTTGGATTTGTCTGCCTGCCCTTAAATAAATACGTCTTTACCCGCTTCCGTACTCTACTCCCTTACGTCTTGCAACGTGACAGAATACTCCGGAACAGAAACGAAAAAGTAAACATCCGAAGAGCACGTAGCTCGTGCACATAGATCGTGCATGCGCACGCCCCCTCATCGAGGTCGTGACATTCGCGCGTCTCACTCTGGTTGCTAGGCTATTTGGTCGCGTCAACAAACACGTCATTGTTCGGTCAAATTTATTCGGCATTTTCACTTATTCGGCCGAAAATAGCAAAAAAAAAAACATTTTCGTGTTCAGCCGAATAAGTGAAAATGCCGAATAAATTTGACCGAACAATGACGTGTTTGTTGACAACTGATAATTTCGGTTGCCGAACATTCGGTGCATCCCTAGAAATAAGTATTGAACACATCAACATTTTTCTCAGTAAATATATTTCCAATGAGGCTATTCACATAAAATTTTCACCAGACTTTGGTATTAATTCAAGAAATCCACACGTATAAAGAAATCCAAACATTAAAGTCCATAAATTAAGTTCTGTGTAATAAAGTGGAATGACACAGGAAAAAAGTATTGAACACGCTAACTGAAATTTATTTAATACTTTGTGGAAAAGCCTTCGTTTGTAATGACGGCTTCAAGATGCTTCCTGAATGAAGAAATTAATCGGCTACGGTATTCAGGTGTGATTTTGGCCCATTCTTCTAAACATATTGTCTTTAAATCTTGTTCAATTGGATTCAAGTCAGGTGATTGACTGGGCCATTCTAACACCTTGATTTTTTTTTTCTCTGAAACCAATTGAGAGTTTTCTTTGCTTTATGCTTTAGATCATCAATGAAAAACAGCCCCACACCATGATGCTTCCACCTCCAAACTTCACTGTTGGTGTAGTGTTTTTAGGGTGATGTGCAGTGCCATTTCTTCTCCAAACATGGTGTGTAGTTTGACAGCCAAAAAGTTAAATTTTGCTCTTGTCTGACCAGACTACACTCTCCCAGTATTTCATAGGCTTGTCCAAATGAGTTGTAGCAAACTTTAAACGAGCTTCGACATGCCTTTTCTTTAGTAGTGGAGTCTTGCGGGGTGAGCGTGAGCAGTGGAGTGCATTTCCTATTGTTTTCTCTGTGGCGATGGTACCTGCTGCCTCCAAGTGTTTCTGGACCTCTTTCGGAGTGGTCCTTGGCTCTTGGGCTACTCTTCTGACTATTCTTCTGACTCCCTGGTAAAAAATCCTGTGAGGAGCTCCTGTGCATGGCCAGTTTATGATGGGGTGATGTTGCTTCCACTTGCAGATAATGGACCCAAGGGTGCTTACTGGAAGAGTCAGAAGTTTTGAAATACGTCTGTATCCGATTCCATCAATATGTTTTGCAACAATACGGTTGTGAAGGCTTTGGGAGAGCTCTTTGCTTTTACCCATCATGAGATGTTTCTTGTGTGACACCTTGGTAAAGAGAAGCCTTTTTATAGACCACCAATTTACTAATCCAGCTGATATTAATTTGCACATATAATATTACACATAACTTTATTTATGGACTTTAATATTGTGAATTCTTTATATTTCCAGATTTATTGAGTTAATACTGATGTATGGTGAAAATTTCATGTGAATAGCCTCATTGGAAATATATTTACTGAAAAAAAATGTTGACGCGTTCAATACTTATTTCCCCCACTGTATTTGGACAAGCAAACTTTTGATCATCTTTGAAACAGTGCCTATTAATAAAGGTGATATATTCTGTCAAATGACAATTTTATGGTGACATTTCGTAGTAATTTTTGCAATTTAAATTAACAGATCAGTCACATGGAAGAAGTTTATTTATCAACCTTCAAATCCATAAAATTAGAATTCAGGATTAGGTGCCAGTGATTAGAACCTACTTAGGGAGTGCAGGTGGAACCAGTCTTATTTATACCTCTCTCATATCTAGTGTCTGGTGTTCCCTTTGTTAGTGAGGTGTGTGGTGTCGTCATGCCAAGATCTAAAGAGTTCTGTAAGGCCTTCAGAAAAAAAGGTTGTGGATGCCCATCTGGCAAGGGATTTAAAAACCAACCATTTCCACTGGGGGTACTTGTTTTTTCACAAGACTGTGTCATAGATAGATAAACGGGATGTAACGGAATATAAATACATTATTCGGTTGAACAAACAATGTGCTCTAAAAGGGTACAAATAGGCTACAAGACAAAAAACATGATTCATTTTGTTAGAAAGCTCGCCAAAAAGGTTCACAGGGCATGCAGTTCAGTCACACATGCAGGAGGTTTTTGTTTTCATGTGGGCACGAGGAATATCTCTCAGGAGAGATGAAGTTTGCAGGACAAACAAAGACCACATTGCCTGATGCACAGTGTTTATTCAGGACATGCTGACATTGCTGGCATTTCTACTTTTGGGGTCCCCCCCCCCCAAGTCTTTTCCAGTGTTTCTGGGGGCACATTGGTAGTATTCATATTTAATAAAATAAACAAATAAAAGTTTGGGCCACGACCACTCTGGGTATAAATCCCCATACGGATATAGATGTGAATATCTAGAGCACTGAACAGACCCAGGTACTGTGCTACACCCTTAACATACACCACTTTATTAGGAACACCTGTACAGCATAAAATCATGTAGATGCACCTTAAGAGCTGCAGTTAACGTTCACATCAAATATCAGAAAGGTGACCACTTTGACCATGGCATGCTTGTGCCAGATGGGCTGGTTTGAGTATTTCAAAAACTGCTAATCTCTTGGGATTGCCATGCACAACAGACTCTAGAGTTTTACACAGAATGGGGTGAAAAACAAAAACAAAAACAACATGAAGTAAACGGAAGTTCTGCGCGGAAAAGTGGCAGGAGAATGTATATTATGATGTGTAGCACAGCTGTGGGTAGGCTTGAACTCCGGCAGACTTTACACACACACACACCTGGAAGAACCAAGGCGAAGCTTGTCGCTGCACATCGCGCGCGCTGCTACAGGACGTGGAATGCAGAGCTCGAGCACCGGACATGCGCAGACAAACAGAATGAGCGCCTCGCGCAGCCTCAGGGCGAGTTTCAGCCACTCCCATGAAGAGTGATAAAGTGAGTTACAGGTAACTAACTTACCTGCATTTATAGCCTACATAAACAACGAATAATAACAACAACAACAACAACAATAATAATAAGCATACGTATTACACACTTCCCAAAAGTTAAAGTGTATATATATATATATATATATATATATATATATATATATATATATATATATATATCCAACCAACAAACAAAACCAAAAAAACATTGAATAAGAGTTTACACGACTCAACCAGTCACGTTAAAATACCGAAACCAAAGCCCGGTTTTATCATTGTTTTAAAACCAGTATTTAGTCTCCATGAGCGAGAAAGTTCAATAAAAACCGTCAGACAAACAGCACGTTTTCCACAGACACACATTCACACTGAACTGCAAACAAACAAACAAAAACCCGGTATGACTGTACTAACCAGTACGCTAACACAAACCGTAAGCGCCTCGGTTAACTGTACACACTGTATACACTGTACAGAGCGGTTTGGGACGTGGCCACTCTGTAACCGTCTAATCCACCGCTTTCAGGCTTTCACTGCTGAATATCCGGTCCACACACACACACACACACACACACACACACACACACACACACATTTATTTCCACTTACACGCTACCAACACGGTAAACTGTGCGATACACTTGGGTGAAAGTGTGTGTTGAGGTGTGTTTGTGCAGAAGCTGAAACTCCGCTGTGTGTGTGTAGGGACAAGAATAACATAAGCAATAATACAACTCAGCTTTAGCTGCTTTACCTCATTATTCAGTTGCTCCGCGCTGCTCCGAGTCCCAAACCGAGAAAAGTCAACAAAACAGTGCCGATAATAAGGAGCACTTCCTCATCTATCCTGCCTCCGAAGCGTTGAACGGGTTTCTCGTCTCGGAGCACACACTCAGTTTCCTGGTTTGGGAGAAAAAGGGGCTGGAAGAGTGGAGCCTGTCAACTCCAATCAGGATTTGCCACTCACCCCCTTATCTCTCCCTCTATCTCTCCCTCTTTCGGCGCCCTAAATAGTACTGTACACAACTGAAGTGCATAAATGTTCCTCAGACTCCCCTCTACACCTCCATTCCCCTCCTGTGGCAGTCTCTCTCCAGTCGCTGAACTCTGAATCTCCAAATCTCCACAAACCCGCTCTGTCATTAACGGTTAAAGCTAGTCAGAGCTACAGTAAGCCATTACTCCCGCCCTGTCCCGTCTCCCTCCTCCCTCCTCCGTCTCGCCCTGAGGAAAAACGCCCCGCCTTCCCAGACACCCGCCCCGCCCTCACAGACACCCGCCCCGCCCATCTCCACATAATACTGTAGTATTCTTTTTTGCACCATATGTTATATTCCTTGAGAAACAACATTTTAATCAATGTATACAAGCAATACAGAGGGATAACAATAAAACCCACTTGACACTTGACTTGAAATACAGTTATCGATCACAGTTAACTGATCAGCACCTGTCCACTGTGCTGCAAATTTCAACATCAAAAATGACACCAGACTTTACTGCTCTTGCAAAAAGAGGTGACCAGCATTATTGTTCACAACAACGTTTAAAAAAAAAAAAAAGACTAGTGAATGAATGGTGCAGGCATGTGTGACTCCCCTTTGTTTAATTACATCTTTAACGCTTCAGTGTTCATCTTTTAAAAAGTCTAACTCCATGTATATAATTAAATGTGTTCGTGTTGTTATTCTGATTTATAAATCTTGCGATATTCTTATTTCTGCTATTTTGTTATTTATAATATTGTTGCTGTTATTATTACAGTTATAATACTTCTGTAATTATTCAGAACCACCACTGTCTTACAATCGTTAAAAATCCAACATACTTACCATTTTTGAAAAAAAAAAAATCCCTTTATATTCAGACAATGGTCAGCTGTCAGTTGTCATATTAAGCCTTACACTACCCTACAGTCCCAAATTTATAAATCAGAAAAATCTAATGGCACCTGGATTACTTTACTGTAATCAGTGTGGCCCTTGGTCTAAGAAGTTTGCCCACCTCTGCTGTTGACCTTCACATTTTATAAACTGTTGTAATAAACAAAATAAATGGTTTTTTTTTTTTGCTTGGTTTTAGTTTCAGGTTCAATGTGTGTTTTAGGCCAGCAGATGAAGCAATAACCCCTTATATGAAGCTTTTTAGCACAGAAGTTTTCAGGTCGCTGCCAGAAAGGAGGATTTGGGAGTTAGATTGATAAGAATCATGAAAAATGACTGTTTCCATTTCATATGCAAAGCTTGCATGGAATCAGGATTAATTACCCTAACAGCTGCTCTGAAACTAACATACAAAATGGTAAGTTAAGTAATGCTAAGGGTTTGTGTTGCTATGTTCATTGATTTTCTATTTCTGAAATAGAAAAACGAAGAACAAATATTTCAAAAAGATGATGAATTGTTTAAAGCTAATAGCATTGTTTCACTATTCTCAATCATTTTTAGAACATGATTAAAAATCTAGCTGTAAGGAATAAGTCCTTGCATTGAAGGTGACTGGTGACACTTGCCACTAAACTCAACTCAGTACTAATCAACACACAATAAACCCAACTCAACCCCACTCAACACACCACTAAACCCAACTCAGCCCGACTCACCACACCACTAAAACCAACCCAGTACCACTCAACACTCCACTAAACCC
The DNA here is from genome assembly GCF_023375685.1 of Ictalurus furcatus. Taxonomy (NCBI): domain Eukaryota; kingdom Metazoa; phylum Chordata; class Actinopteri; order Siluriformes; family Ictaluridae; genus Ictalurus; species Ictalurus furcatus. The sequence goes on from NC_071258.1 coordinate 22,657,101, forward strand.
AACTCAGCCCCACTCAACATGCACTTAAACGCAACTCAGTACTGCTCAACACACCACTAAACCCAACTTAGCACCACTTGCCACATCACTAAACCCAAATCAGTACCACTTAACCCACCACTAAACCCAACTCAGCACCACTCGAACCGCCACTAAAACCACCACTAGAGCATTACCCAGTTTAATTTCTACGAACGTTCAAGCTGTGTTTTGGCAGCTGGTAGCTTGTCAGGCCAAGCAAGATTTTTCAGAAGGGAAGGGAGAGAAAAGATTTAGAGATAAGATCAGAGATTGTGCTTGGCTCATTAAGAGAAAAGGCTGTTAAGAGTTTATATGGGGTTAAGAACAACATCACTGTATTTGTGTGAAGGGGAGATTGTATGCAGATACGGGTGACACAGCTGTATGTTTCAATTAAAGCAGATGATAGATACCAGCTTTAATAAAGTTGAGGAACATGTAAAGAATACTGAGTAACTTCCTCCCTACTTAATTCTGACAAGTAAAAGTACCTCTACTAGGGCCACAGGCAGCTAGAAGAAAGCTTTCTGTTTATTTATCTGATTCTGATTTTTCAGTTCAGTTATGTGTAGCAGTGAAAGACGTGATTACTGACTACAGTCTGTCATTTGATGCTCATGTACATAATATTATGACATTACATGATACAGAAAAATGAGTTCACACTTTTATTACCACTAGGTTGTACTATTGTAGTGCTTTGCTGTCTGGATGTTCCAGCAACTGAATAAATAAGCTTATTCCAGGACACAGCTACCAGACTCCTTAATAGAATCAGAAACCTTTAAATCTAGGTTAAAAAGATTTGTTTATTCAGGCATTTTTAAATAATCCTACTCATAGGAAAATTTGCTGATCTGGTGGGTTCATGGACATAGAGATTTATAGTAAACTGGGATCACTGGGATCACATTTTCCCCATTCTCATGTTTGATGTGAATATCAGCTGTAGCTCTAGGTCCATACCTGCATGATTTTGTGTGTTGTGCTACTGCCACAATTAGACTGACTTCTGACATTAAGTCAGCATTTAATTCATAAAAAGCAATCCCCTGCTAATTGTTTTATTTTATTTTATTTTTTTTACTGGAGAGTTCAAGTGATGTAATGCAGTAATGTTTAGTTTAAATGAGGGTTTTGCTTGTTTCCATTTTTTATTGTATTTGTGCGCCATTTATATATGTACATTATATTTATAGTTACATTTACGGCATTTGGCAGACACCCTTATCTAGAGCGACTTACAGAAGTCTCAATCAATAAATGCATCCTGATACTGGTTCACTAGTTCACAGACTAAGAATACCGTCAGTCTTAAAACTCTGTTGTGAGGTAATATAGTAAGAAAAACACACAGACAACACAATTTTTTTTTATGAAGTGCCAATATAAGTACTACACTTGTGCCCAAAAGTCTGCATACCCCTTGCAGAATCTGCTAGCAGAAGTTTATTAAGTCGCTAAGAAAACCCGTTTGGAAATCTGACTTGCGGTTTGGAAAAGCACGTTTGTGTTTGGATGCACCTGCTGTTAGGAAATTTACAGACTTTATACCAGCCGCCGAAGATCCTGGGGAGGAGGAGCTTCCTGAACATGGTTGAACATGGGAATCATTCAAATGTCGAACCCACCTAACTATTAAAGGCCTAATCGTGAAGGAAGAAAAAAAAAGTTTAATCTTACCTAATGCACCCAATAAATGTAATGTTGCTAACTCAGAGAAAGTAATCAAAGTCTGTCAATTTTTTACCTTTTGGAGCTTTTAGAAATTCTTTTTGGTTATACAGTTGTGCCCAAAAGTTTGCATACCCCTTGCAGAATCTGCTAAATCTTAATACTGTTACAAAATAAGAGGGATCATAATTTTTTATTTAGTACTGTCCTGAATAAGCTAGTTCACATAACAAATGTTTACATATAGTCCAAAAGACAAGATAATAGCTGAATTTATAAAAATGACCCCATTCAAAAATGTACATACCCTTAATTCATAATACTGTGTGTCGTTACCTGGATGATCAACGACTGTTTTTATGTTTTGTGATGGTTGTTCATGAATCCCTTGTTTGCCCTGAGCAGTTAAACTGCCCACTTTTCTTCAAAAAATCCTCCAGGTCCTGCACATTCTTTGTTTGTCCTTTATGTGTGTATCCACAGATTCAGTCAAAAGGAAATTATAATAATTATTATTATAAGTAGTAGTAGTAGTAGTTCCATTCCAATACATTTTTTACTTTTGGGGGTTTTTTTTTAGATAAAATGCTATTATTCAAGTTGAAATTACTTGTTAATTGTATTAATACAAATTAATTGTATGATTCTAACATACAATGCCCACAGAAGTTGTTGGAGATGGAGGTGGTTATTAAAACATTGGAAAAGATTTGAACCATCTTAAGAACACTGTGAAATCCATTATAACAAAGTGCAAAAAAAAAAAATAATAGCACAACTTGGATACTACCAAGATAAGGCCAAACTGAGTGCTCAATTACAATTACCAGATAAGTGTCCAAGAGTCCAGCTACAACACTGTAGAAGCTACAGAATTCACTGACTGAAATAGGAGAACCTGTGCAGACTTCAACAATATCATCAGCACTTCACAGATCTGGCCTCTATGGAAGAGTGGCCAGAAGAAAGTCTTTCTGAGAAAGACCATGTTAGAATTTCTGAGAGCTTGTGAAAAAAAGATTTTATGGTCTGATGAGAAGTTGAACCATTTGGTGTAAAGCCAAAGCATTATGTTTATTGCAAACCAAATACAGCCCAATACCCAGGTAACACCATTCCTGTGATCAAGCATGGTGGTGGTAGCATTGGACTGGAAAGCTTGTTGCCATCAGAGGCAACATGGATAGACCAAAAACCTGTATAAGCAAATTATTGAGGAGAAGCTGTAGATATAGCTGTATATATGTCCCAACAGAACAATGAGCCAAAGCACAGAGCAAAAACTACAAAGGAATGGCTTGAAAAAAAGGTTTGTATATTGGAATGGCAGAGTCAAAGCCCGGTTTTTTCCAATTGAAAATCTGTGGCATGACCTGAAAATTGCTGTCCACCAACATTCTCCATTTAATTTTGGCAGAGTTGGAGATCATTTGCATTGAGTAATGGGAGGAAATGCCAAAATCAAAATGTGCAAAGCTCATAGACACACCTGACACAACTCAATTCTGTAACTGCTGCATAAGGACAATGCACCAAGTATTTTTAAATAATTCTGAGAACATCTAAATACTTTATGTACTTTTATTTCTGTAGAGACTTCTGGTATGCTTAATTATGTTGCAATACAGCAGAAAGAGAAATAGGTGGGGTTGGGATTGAGTACTTTCTGGTGGCACTGTATTACTCAACATATTACTGAGAGTTCACACGAGATAAGGTGAATATTTCACATTGTATCTCTCATTCAGCTCACACACCTTCGAATTTATATATGTAGTGGCACAGTCATCTAAGGTGTCTCCTTACAGATCACATGATCAGTCATGATCTAAATCACACTTCATCTCTAATCAACTCTCACTCTCTCAAACACAGACACAAATACAGTTTTATGGAGGTCATTCCTAACTCTGCACTCGGACAGGGGGACAGAAATCATACACGATTTAAATTTTCCACTTTTTTTTCCTAACAAAACTAAATAAAAGCAATCCACAGATGAATTGCCTTAGATTATGGTCATTCAAAAGGCTCACCACTGCTTTAGAGTTATATCATAAAACTATTTTAGTTCTCTAATGAATTGTGGACTGAACCATACAAAATTTCACTGCAAAACTTCTGCCACATGCATTGGTGCTCTGTGGCACCAACACAAATGGTTAAATAGTTCAGCAGAAAATATCACTTTACATCAGATTCTCACCTGTTTATAATGAGATCTCATTTACAGCTTCATCTTGGTACCATAAATCAGAGAGACCAATACACTGACAGGCAAGTCGAGACACCTACTTGTTCGATGTTCCACTTTTTTTAATTCCTAGGCCGTACAGGATTTCACAGCGGGTTTTTTTGTGCTTGTTGCGGCCAAAAATGCTTAATTTCACTGCAGCTTTTTTCAAAATTAGTGTTTTTTTGGGCAGAAAACTACTTGAATTGGTGAAATTGCTATTGCAGGAAATCGTTTTGCACGGTCTTTCACAGTGGTGTTTGTTGGCAAAGGAGACCTTTCAGCTGTACTCATGATCTATGCACATGAATCAAAGAGGGCTTTGGCTTAATGCACGTTGTGATGATGCGTTTTCCAAAAGGAAAAGGACAAGCAAATAGTGGTACGGACAGAGGAAAGTAACCGAGAGGTGGTGACTTACATGTGGTAAGAACTTTGAAAAGAGAAACAAAAGAAACAGGAAGTGATTGTAAATACAAAACATTTATTCAGAATACAAACCAGTCAAAATGACACAATCGGTATTACTGTTCCACACCAAGTCTCTCACTGAGAGCAAGCCACCAGAGTGTGTGTGTGTACGTGTGTGTGTACGTGTGTGTGTACGTGTGTGTGTACGTGTGTGTGTATACGTGTGTGTATACATGTATGATCTATTTGCCGGCGATCAGAGGATTCCTCAGCACCACGATGACCGAGTCTCCTCTCAGAAACATCTTGGAGATGTAACGGTCTTTATTCACTGGTTTGGACTTCTTCTTTCCTTTCCCGCTCTTGGGTACCTCAGTCCACATTTCCTTTACGTTCTCCAGGACCATGTTACAGTGTCTACATGCACACAAACACACAGAGTGAGACTGGACAAGAAATACAACATCCTCTTCCATCACCACACAGACTGGCTCAGACACAGTTCAATACAAAAAAAAAAAACCCACAGAAGCAAATGATCAATATGGGAAGAACAACTGCACTGCACATAGGCCCAAAAATGTAGACAGACAAATTTATAGAAAGATTGACGTACACTCAGATAGACAATACGGACAGAGTGATGGATGGATAGATTGAGTAATGAATAAACAGACAGGGACAGTAAATCTGTTCTTTATGCAAGCTGTAGGATAGAGATGCGCATCAAGCCCAGGAACCTAGGTAACTCAGAACTCATGGGCACACATTTTTATTTTTACTCGTTACAAATAAACATGGGAGCGTACTATTTATAGTATCAGATTTACAGACAGATCACCTTGCTAGTCTATTTACACAATTTTTTTAACAGACCAGTCAGTCCTTTTCAATAATTGGCAATTATAATTGATAAAGTATTTATCCATTCATTTCAATCTTTACCCTTTTAAAGCTATATAATCAATCCCAATGTGTTGCACGATATATCTACAGATAGGAAAGTATAGAGAAGTCTCTCAACCATTCTGTGGTAGGAGACAAAAATGACAGATACACCCGTTACAATGCATGGTCTACAGGTGAACGGCTCCCCCAAACCAAAACAGGCCACACAATTCATTGGCGTGTAGGTAGATTCGGGTCACCCAAACACGTGGCAAATGCTGCACCCAAAAAATTTAATTCTGGCAAGTTCCTATGCGTATAACATATCCTGTTGAAGATGCTAGGATGACTGCCTGTAGCTATAGCAGTAACTCCTTTGGGTCTACTGGAAGTAAGAGGAATCGGAAGTGGGTTGTCAGTCTGTGCATAGCCTCCAAATACCTCAGCATTGCCTGAGTCTTAGTGAGAGAGGCACCAGCTTCAGCTCAGTGCAGATATAAAGCTCTTCTCACAAAAGGGTCCTCTTGGTGCACAACTGGAGAGAGATGATCACCACAGATGCCAGTGTGGCATAGAAGGCATGTGGCTCAACCAGCTGGAACTGAAGATGATCCATCTAGCACTCAAGTACCTCTGATCTGTTCTGATGCACTGGCCTGTTTGGACAACTCTATGACAGTCAGATACATCAACCACCAGGGTGGCATAAAGCAGAGACGGTTTATCACAAATACGTCTCAAACTTGTTCATCACCCAGAATCTTGAGTTTCGGTTGGAACACTCAAGTAGGCTTTTCTTTAAAGTGGTTGCCCATGAATTTCTCTGCGTTACAAGTAAAAGGACATAGATCAAATGCCCTTAGTCATTCATCAACATGGGGAAGATTAGAGTGTACACAAATGTGTTGTCCTTCATAAATCATGCTACACCTATGAAAAATAGCTACATGCCCAAGAACGTCCATATCCACTGTTAAGGCAATAATTAGGTTTAAAACAACCTGAGCTGTTATGAACATGCCTCATTTTTAATAGTCAGCTGCAGGAGTCCAACTAGCAGGTGGGTTAGAAAGAGCTGAGAGGTCTGGGGTAAAAGAGCAGGGGAGAGAGTGAGGACCCATCACACTAGCATGTGATAAGCCCCTCATGCTGCTTGAAGTTTGTCTCTTGTGGAAAACGACGTATTAAATTAAACTAATCTTCGTGATACCTGGTAGTTTGATTTGTTGGGTGCTAGGCTTTGTACTAGATTCATCTGCAATTTGGCAAGGCAAACTATCTATACACAAACTCACCAGAGGCATCAACCAACTCTGCTACTTCCTTACAAGCTTTATTTTTCGTCATAATGCCTCTTTACACACCTACTGAGAGGTACATGGCAGGATAAGTTGAAACCACTGTTAAGTTCTTCTCGGTTTTTGATCATTAAACAGTAAATGGGAACTAACCGCAGGTGAGAACTCGCATAACTTTAAAAACATCAGACCACACGCGCCATCGGATTGGTCCGAGGAATCATTCAAGCCAGGCGTTTGGTTTTGTTGCTTTACCGCGTCATACCTAATTGAGGAAAGCTCAACTATTAAGTCGCTTGTCATGCAATTGCTTTGTCGCTTGCTGTAGCTGCTGAAATCACGACTCTTGTGTCGCACACGTACATAGAAAATTAGTGGTCACCCCTCATATACTAATGAGATCGTAAGGTAGGTAGAAGGTTATTTCCATCATATATGTTGGTCGTGTAAATCACACCTAAAATATTTGTAATAAATAAACAAAAACAAACATGATAACACCCACCCTACAGGAACACACTCTCCACACTGGCAGTGGAGTCAGTGTGAAATCAGGGCGTTGTATTCAGTAGTGTAAGATCACGAAGGCCCTCATTACCTGTCGAAGGCTTTGACTCGCCCCAGTAGCTTCTTGTTGTTGCGGCAGTTGATAAGCACCTGCGTGTTGTTCTTGACGGACTGCGTGAGGACGGACAGCGGCCCGGTGTTAAACTCCTCCTCCTCACGCTTCTGCAGCTCCTCAGGGGTCATCTCCGACTTCGGCTTGTTCAATAGACTCCTACACCACCACAACATGAATTAAAACACAAGCTCAGCAAGGGTCAATATCAGCTTGTGGTTCATGGGAATAAAGATGAATAGTTACTGTGCTCAAATAAGAAATCTCAACTCTGCAGAGGTATTTGAATTAAAAACTACTGAAACAGAGAGGCAGGAATCAAACAGGTGAAAACTGGTAACGCTTTTTTTTTTTTGCCTAATATCATGTACCTTTATTTCCAAGTTCAAATACTGACAGAGGGTAAACGATGTTTTGCCTTTTCAAAATGGTATTACAGGAAAGTCCAGCGAAGATACCCATGAGACTGAGTGAATATTTGTTTAGTGATCAGCTATCTCTCTCTCTCTCTCTCTCTCTCTCTCCCCATCCATCATGAGAGAAATAGGCTACTTATTGATAATTGAGTAGATGTTGTTGCAGCTTGCAGGAATGAATGAATGAATTGTTACCCAACAAATATCTAGCGATTCAACAGTAAACCATAAAGAGTACGTATCTACCAATTAGTAACTAAAATGATCTAATTAGCATTACTAATAATTTAACAACACACAGCTAGCGGTGTTGCTAAACACAACCTACACAGCTACTGTAGCCTTTATGTGTTAGCCACCGCTTTAATTAAACTAACTCTCAGAATGATACTTGCTGCACGGTGACTGTGGGAAAGACACAGATAAACTTACATTTTGTTTTGTCCTCTGTTACAGCTCGAACAGATAAAGCAAGTAGCAGATCTGCTAACACGCTGACTGAACGTATGTGATGGCGCCACTTCCGGTTCTAAACCGCCTCAATCAAAACTCTTTCCGGGTGAATCTCCTCCTCTGCTTTTTGATGCGTGGATGCTTAAAGGTGCAATATATATATTATTATTCTTTAGTTGTATAAATAATCTGGAAGATATGTAGATCATATATGTACAACATGAAGATACGTAGAACATTATGAAAACAATGGATTAAGCCACGGGCTTAGCAAAACTAAGAAAATGACTTCCGGTCTGGGAGGGCGGAAATCAGGGGCTGGATTCACAAAACATACTTAAGAATAAAATTCTTCTTAACTGCCATTTCTTCTTATATTCTAACTTAAGAAAAAAAGTTAAGAATATTTTATATTCCACAAAAATGAAAGTTCTTTTTTTTCTTCTTAAAATTGTTCCTAAGACAAAACTTAAGAAAAATTAATAAATTTGGAAGCATGTTATTGAAAATCTTCTTACGGCCAGGATAACTGCCAATTTGTCGAAAATCCCCAAAGTGTACAAAATTTGATGAATTTATTATGGTGTTTCAAATATTAAACGTGACAAAATGATAAAACTTGCAACATTAATAAATTTTGTACAACTACTGCAATATTTGACTTATATAAACTAGCATACTTGGCAATATAGACTTCCCACAAACTCAATAACGTATCTGACACATATTCTGAGAGATAATTTGCAGCGGAAAACAAAAAGGTCCTCTCCCCTTCCCATGATACTGCAAATAATGGTTTCTCTATGTTTCTTTGCTCCTGGATAATTTTTTTAATTGTTGCGGCCAAAAATGCTTGATTTTCCTGTGGATTTGTTCAAAATCTTTTTTTTTTTGAACAGAGTTTTTTGTGCTATTTTTCAAAAACTACTTTAATTGGCGAAATTGCAATTGCACAAAATTGTTTTACACAGTCTTTCGTTATTTTTTTTGGTAAATGAGACCTTTTAGCTGTACTCATCTTTGACGCACGGGTATCAAAGGGGGCTTTTGCTGAATGTGAGTTGTGGTGAGGTCACATGACACGTCTTGGCCCAAATTTGTGGAAAATCTGTGGCAATTTTGAAAAATTGCAAGCTCCTGCAAATATTGTGCAGTTTCCTTGATTTTGCATTCATTTCTGCAATCGCGAAATAGCAAAATCCTGGAGGGACTGCTTGAAATAACAATACTTAGGCTTAGGGGTACCCATGGTTCTTTTATACTCACTAGCTCCACACTGCATCAACAATTCAGTGAAGGCCAAATCCCTAATGGGTGGCTATTAGTTAAATAAAATTTTTGGGATATCAACCTCAAATTTGAATCAGAAATTTATTACACTTGTGCCTTTTGAATTTCCAGCATTTTTCACTTTTTTAATGCTTTCATATGGAAAAAAAACCTTAAAATTGGTTCTTTGAAAAGAGAACACAATAAATAATATTTTTTAAAAAAGCTTCATAAATTACAACCGTTTTCGCCATCATTCAGAGTGACACTAGCCAAAATTGTGGCAACTGTTAGCTCAGGTGTCTTTGGAAGAGTGCAGATAGCACTTTTATCACACTCTGAGTGTGTTATTCTACCTTGTGATGCAGCGTGAGAAGCAGTTCAAAAAGATGTGACTGGCTGGCCTCTGTAGGGCTTTAATATAAAGGATTTATTACTTAGCCCACTGCTCTCCTATAACCAAAGACAGAAATAGGTGCAGCCGAAGATTAAATGCCTGTTTTAGTTTATGATTTAAATATCTGACTCCGTTTAATTAATTATCTGACTCCAATTAATAACAACTGTTAGCTAGAATAACAAATTAATTTATTACACAAAATCATGAATGAACGATATACATAAAATAGAAACAAAATAACGAGTTATGGTCAGGGTCATGGGCATAGGATGCGTGATGGTAAAAAGCATGGTATCTGATGGTAAAGCCTTGATGGCAAAAAGCCCCTCTGATGTTACAAGCCATCCTGTATTCTATCAAGCATACCCTCTTATTGTGGCAGTGGTAGCTCAATGGATAAAGCTCTGGGTTATTGATTAGAAGTTTGGGGATTCAAGCCCCAGCACTGCCAAGCTGCCACTGTTGGGCAAGGCCTTAACCCTCTTTGCTCCTGGGGTGCCATATCATGGCTGACAATGCGCTCTGACCACAACCTCTTAAGCTGGGATATGCGAAGAAAAGTATTTCACTGTGCTGTAATGAATATGTGACAAATAAAGGCTTCTTCTTCTATACCTCTGAGCCTTTTTGAAGTGTATAGTGACCAGGATACCAAATGGAAAAGACACAATGTGTTTTATGGCAGGGTGGAGCCCCAGCCAGCTGGCTCATCCTAAGAAACTGTGTGTTAATTAAGTTCCTGAGAGTGAGTCAATGGGAACAAAAGGCAAATGTCTCCCATGTAAAACAGGGGTGCCAGTATGTATATGTGTGGGTGTAGATGCGTGTGTGTGGGAAGAAAGAGCACACATTGCAAGATATACTGTGAATGTTGTTTCCTAAACCTATATGATATTTATGATTTCACCGCATTGTTCACCATGAAATATGGATTAAATTAATACCAAACATGCCCTGAGTAATATTGCAATTAAACACAGTTTAGATGACCAGTTTTAGTTTACCTGGTATCTCTGAAACACATTCCTGATCATTTTAACCTTAATCAAATTACTGCCATAATTTATAAATCTACTACACCTCACATATCTTACCCTTACCCTGCCTGGGTTGATAGCCGTGATATTATAGAGAAGCACTGACTAGTGGGAATTGACAGATGACCAAATTGAAGAGACAGTGGGGGGGAAATCACGTTTCATTTTAGAGAATTATCTGGGACATTTCAGTTAAATACTGGAATAGCGAATGCTTTAAAACTACAAGGTGTTAGCCACAAATGAATTAGATGCATTCAACATAGACATTCAACTGAAATGTCCTAAAAATTCACTAAAATGAAATGTAATTGTATCCACTAGCAAGAATACAATCCAAAACTTACAGCAAAATCAATTGAAAAAGTAGTTGGAAAAGAATTTTGCAAAATGTTTGCAAAGGTCCTCTCTGTTCCCAGACCTGGGGCCTGTACCATGAAGGCAGTTGAACAAACCCAAGGTTACGGGATTAGTTTCAAGTTTCAAACAAAACCAAACCAATCAAATCAGGCTTTATTGGTACCATGACACTGGTTATCAACTCTCTCTGACAACTCAGGCTTTGATCTTTAAGCTATGGTTAGTCCACGAGCGCGTGCATTTAAAAGCGTAACGTCAGCACGGAACACTGAACGCACCGCAATAGCGTTCAACATTGGAAAAAAGCAGCATACTTCCGGTTGAAAAGCAAGAAGTTATTATGAGGAAATATGTTCTGCAAATATGTTCTGGCATAAGTTAAACCTACACTAACCGCAAAAAGCAACACAGTTACAACTGCCAAAGCTCGGGAACATTGCTGGTGGAACTTTACTGATTGTGGAAATGCGCAAGTTTACTTTTATAGGCTCACAATGAGATTAAACAGATTGAAAACTTATATCCCCAACATATTAATGTAATTTCATTTAATATTAATGTCAATTGTTTTCATGAAATATTTCAAACATAAATATCAGTTTGTGAAAATATATTCGTACAGGACTAATGCCACCGCATGCAAATGTGTATTGCGCACAAAGAACCGCAAAGCAATACATAGAGTTTGCGGGACAGTAAGAGCGCGGCTTCGGCGTGTCAGATTTTTAATGCGTGGTTCAAGAAGTGGACAAAGATACGAGATTCTATCCGTGAAAACTCGACATCTTTCATGCAAGTAAGTATCAGAGAAAGCCGGGGGATTTTGTCTATCACTAAAACCTCTTTCTCTACGAAGTGCTCTTCTTATAATTGGCACCGAGAAGTTGAAATATTTTCGTCACTTATGTCACTTTGCTCACAGCTGATTGGTCCAAGTTGGGTTTGAGTTCTCTTACCCAGAACATAAACTGCCTCAGAGCAGTTCAGTCGTGTAGCGTATGTTGAACACCCGTAAATGCCGAGCCATGTTCAGGATACCTAAAACCCAGGGTTGGCACAAACTAAACCATAACTTACTTGCCTAGCCACCTAAATCGCCTTCATGGTACAGTCCAGTGGTTTCAAGAACACAACAGATTTGCTGAGAACCGTGGGTGTAATCGGGGCCATACGCACATATATGCCGTATGCTTACTTTTCCCCAGGGCTGTTTGCATATAATGACTTCTGAGGATCAATATTAGTGTATACCTTCAGTACAGGTGCATCTCAAAAAATTTGAATACCATGTAAAAGTTACATTTTTACCGTAATTTAATTCAAAAAGTGGAACTTTCATATATTCTAGATTCATTACACATATATTTGTAAGTGAAATACTTCAAGTCTTTTTTTGTTTTAATCTTGATGATTACGGCTTACAGCTCATGGAAATCAAAAATCCAGTATCTCAAAATATTAGAATAAAGAATTTATAATACAGAAATGTCGACCTGAGAAGAGCTCTAATCAGCTAATTAACTCAAAACACCTGCAAGGTTTCCTAAGCCTTTAATCTCACAGTCTGATTCAGTACACACAACCACAATCACTGGGAAGATGAAAGTTAATTTTGCATTTCATTTGGAAATCAAGGAGCGCATGGTGGATTAGTGGTTAGCACGTTTGCCTCACACCTCCAGGGTCAGGTTCGATTCCCACCGTGGCTCTGTGTGTGCGGAGTTTGCATGTTCTCCCCGTGCTGCGGGGGTTTCCCCCGGGTACTCCGGTTTCCTCCCCAAGTCCAAAGACATGCATGGTAGGCTGATTGGCATGTCCAAAGTCCGTAGTGTATGAATGGGTGTGTGAATGTGTATGTGAGTGTGCCCTGCAATGGATTGGCACCCTGTCCAGGGTGTACCCCGCCTTGTGCCTGATGCTCCCTGGGATAGGCTCCAGGTTTCCCCGTGACCCTGAAGAAAGGATAAGCGTATAGAAGATGGATGGATTTGGAATTCAAGGTCCCAGAGACTGGAAAAAAGCACCAGGGATGCATGAAATAACCCGGATGTGTTCTTGATATCAAGGATGCAGACCTGGGTGCACCTAATCCGCTTGAAGTCCCAGAATTCATTGCAACAAAACAATAACAGATGACCCATACCTGTAGTTTTAACATCTTTTTATGCATCTAATAAGAATGATTTTGATATATGATTTAGATTGAGATATGTAAGAGGTTGCTGAAAAGTATTTTAACTAAACTATGCTAGCTTCCATCCTGAGGTAATGGTAAACTCATCAGCTTACTCCATTAAAACATGCTTAATTAACTTTTGGTGAACAGTAACTCTATTAACCAGCTGAAACATATTACTTAAGGATCACTGAAGAGATGAGGACCTTGTCCCACTACTAGAAATGTGCTGGCACATCTGAATTCTTGCCAAGATGCGTCCTATGTCCTCCTGGCCTTCCAAGTTTGTTCTTCAAAGGTAGCCTGGCATGATCGGCCTTCACGAGAACGCAAGTACGTACATTTTGTGTTCTTAGAATTGAGAAACAGCCCGTTTGTTGGTTATATCACAAACACACTGTAGAGAGTGAGAGAGAGAGAGAGAGAGAGAGAGAGAGAGAACAGGATGAAGAGGCCACCAATGCAAAAAGAGGGAAAGAACAAAAATGCTGACATTCTAGATGGAGCTTTTAAGTAGACAAGTACAGCCAGCTTTCTTTCTTTCACTGCATATGGAGAATCAGATTTATTTGTCAAGTTGAGAGAAATTACCACTGTGATATCTTTGCATTGCGGAACAAGATTTTGATTAATTGATTAATAACCATACCTAACATTACACATATAGAGGTGATATCCTATACAAGCACACAAACAAACAAACAAACAAACAAACAAACAAACAAACAAATAAACGTGACCAATGCTCAATGCAGTCAACAGTAGATTTATTTCTATCTTGCACATGACACATTCTTATTGGAGTTCCCTTAAGGGTTAAACTGTAGAACAGGAAGAGTCCAGAATAATGAAGAAATGTATTACTATTTAACTTAGTATTATGTCTGTTATACAAAATATATATCCAAAAATATATGTTCACCTGACCATATGTGCTTGTTGAACATCCCATTCCAGATGTAGTCCTCCTTTTACTCTTATAATAACCGCCACTCTTCTGGGAAAGCTTTCCAATAGATTTTGGAATGTGGCTATGGGGATTTGTGCTCATTCAGCTACAAGAGCATTAGTGATGTCAGGCATAAAGCATAAGCACAGAAACCAGCAATCTACATGTCTGCACCCTCAAACCTCTTTATCATAGGTATATAATGTGTGTGAGGTCTAAGCCACAGGGCATCTTCAGAAAGGAACATGCCACTCAAGTTCAAAAGAGCAAACTAATTTACAGCAGTGCAGAGATCAGATTGACAAGTATGAGTTAGGATCTGCACTGGCACCCTTTGCCAAATTATTTATTACACACAGTGACAGCTAAAGTATGAAATTACTATTCCTTCAGGACACACTCTTCACCCATCAGTATCTGGGGTTTGAACTCTTAACCTTTCTATCATTAATGACCTTAACCACTGAGCTAGTCCTGTCTTAAATATGCATTTCAGATGAGTGATGTATATCTATAGTGTGAGGGAAAGGTTACACTGATCCATGACTGAACTCTTTTTATTTGCATCATTTATCAGACACCACACGTTCCTCATACACATATCACACATTTGCCTCCTGCAGCTTGTTCAGATTTGCATATCCTTCCATACTAATTTAAAAGGTGTAATGTGATGAGTGAATTTCATCTCAGCTTTATTAAAAGAGCGATGTGTGTAAATTCTAATATCCTGATGCACCTCAGTGGAGTTTAGGAAATAGAGATAATGCTGTGAGGCAAATATTCTCACACATTTGCAACAAAATAAATCTCCTAAAGTTCTGTGTTCGAGCCAATTATAAACTGGAAACACCCAAATAAAATTAAGAATTTACACAATAACATGACAAATCTGTTCCCAGTCCTAGGCTAACTCTCTGCCTTAGTGATTGGTGTAAGTTCAGCATGTGAAGGAATAAGTGTAACGTTTAATGTTTTTAAAACTAATATTTGTGGGATAGCTAAATATTGTAATAAAAAGTCAGAACTATGGACACAATGTCAGTATTTAACATAATACTGTACTTTTTTTTGTATTCCCCAAATACATCCTTACAGATCTTTAGAACTGAAGCTTGCAATGTACACATAAGATATACAGTGGGAGAAATAAGTATTGAATAATGAGGGTATTCACGTGAAATTTTCACCAGACATCAGTATTAACTCAAGAAATCCTGAAATATAAAGAATTCACAACATTAAAATCCATAAATAAAGTTATGTGTAATAAAGTGGAATGGCACATGAAAAAAGTATTGAAAACACTAAGAAAAAGCAGTTCTCCAAGTGTCATGTATCAAGGAGGGAACTCTGGACTTCATTTCCCAGCAGCCACTGCACCATACTCATCAATGTCACATGCCCACCTGCACCTGATTTACATTTCGGTTAATGAGCACTCTTGTATATATGCCACTGTTTGCACTGCTTTCCTTGTGTCACGGTATCATCTTTCCATGCTTTTGTCTATGCTACCGTGTTTATTTTTTGCCACAGTGTTTTGCATGTTTGTTGTAGAGTCCTTTGTATTTTGTTTACTTGTTATTAAATGTTTGAAAATCCGCTCTTGCATCCGTAATCAACTTTGTAACGTGACAGAATGTGAGACCTACAATGGATGCAGCAGAATTTTTCAAGGTCCAAGAGCCTTGTAACTGGGCTAGTACCATCTCCCACCCTCCCTCCCCTATTATGGGTCTAGTCCAGCAAACAGAGTCAGTGGAGAATGTAAGTCAGCCTCCCTGCTTGTCTGAGGAGGCCGCTCAGCCTTTCGGTTCAGCTGAGGACGTCACTCATTGCCCTGGTTTGCTGAAGACGTTGCTCCGTGTCCCAACATGCCCAAGTACTCCCCTCTGTTCGCCAACCCCAAGCATAATGCAGCTGTGCTTGCCTGCTCCACTGAGGACCTCGCCCTGCTTTTCTGCACCACTGAGGGCATCGCTCGGCTTTACCGCTCTGCTGAGGAGGGCAGTCCACTTTTCTGCCCGGCTGAGGACGTCGCTCTGCCTTCCTGCTTGGCTGAGGATGCCAGTCAGCCTTTCTGTTCAGCTGAGGACGCCGCTCAGGTGCCCTGCTTTGCTGAAGACGTTGCTCCATGTCCCAACATGCCCAAGTGCTCCCCTCTGTTCGCCAACCCTGCGCATAACGCTGCTGTGCTTGCCTGCTCCGCTGAGGAACTCGCCCTGTTTTCCTGCACCACTGAGGGCATCGCTCTGCCATCCTGCTCGGCTGAGGACGTCGCTCTGCCTTCCTGCTCGGCTGAGGATGTCGCTCTGCCTTCCTGCTCGGCTGAGGACGCCGTTCAGCCTTCCTGCTCGGCTGAGGACGTCGCTCTGCCATCCTGCTTCGCTGAGGACGTCGCTCTGCCTCCATGTTCCGCTGAAGATGTCGCTCCTCTTGTTTGCTGCGTGCCGTATGTCACTCCCCCTTCCTGCTCCATGGAGGGTATCATTTCCCCCTCGTGCTTCACGGAGAGCATCGTTCCTCCCTTTGGCCTCGTGGAGAACCTCGGTCCCTCTGGCCTCGCAGAAATGTTGGAGCTTCCCTCCGGCCTCGCGGAGAACTTTCCTCCCCCCGTGGACCACGCGGAGAGCAGCACTCTCCCTTTTAGCATCATGGGGAGAGTTGCTTCCCCCTCAGGTTCCGCCTTGAGCCTTGTTCCTCCCGCTGACTGTGCAGTGGCCATCGCTCTGCATTCAAGCCGGGCCGGGGACACCATGCCCGAGCCTGCTGACACAGACAACCAAGCTCAGCCTTCCTGCCCAGTTGAGGACGTCGCTCTGCTTACCTGTTCCGCTGAGGACATCGCTCTGCATACCTGTTCCACTGAGGACGTCGCTCTGCTTACCTGTTCCGCTGAGGACGTCACGTTGCTTTCTTGCTCAGCTGAGGACGCTGCTCAGTCTCCTGGTTCAGCTGGAGACATTTTGCCCAGGGGGCCAGGACTGACAGAGGGAGGGAGCGCATTTTGGGCACTCCAGGAGAAGCGCCCTTGGGGGGGGTTCTGTCATGTATCAAGGAGGGAACTCTGGACTTCATTTCCTAGCAGCCACTGCACCATACTCATCAATGTCACATGACCACCTGCACCTCGGTTAATGAGCACTCTTTTATATATGCCACTGTTTGCACTGCTTTCCTTGTCTCACGTTATTGTCTTTCCATGCTTTTGTCTATGCTATCATGTTTAGTTTTTGCCACAGTGTTTTGCATGTTTGTTGTAGAGTCCTTTGTATTTTTTTTTACTTGTTATTAAATGTTTGAAAATCCGCGCTTGCATCCGTAAACAACTTTGTAACGTGACACAAGACAATGTAAGGCAAGGGACCGGCTGAAATCTGTAAGTAATTATACCTCCTATCTATGCAAATTAATATCAGCTGGGGTACTAAATTGATGGTCTAGAAAAAGGCTTTTCTTTACAAAGGTGTTACACAAGAAACATCTTATGATGGGTAAAAGCAAAACGCAATCCCAAGACTTTGGGAGAAACATATTGATGGAATCGGATACAGATGTATTTCAAAACTTCTGAATCGTCCAGTAAGCACAATTGGCGCCATTATCCGCAAGTGGAAGAAACATCACTCCGTCATCAACCGGCCATGCACAGGAACTCCTCACAAGATTTCTGACCAGGGAGTCAGAAGAATATATTTACATTTACATTACATTTAAATTTATTCATTTATCAGACGCTTTTATCCAAAGCGACTTACAAATGAGAAAATACAAGCAAAGCGATATATCAAGCAGAGAACAATACAAGTAGTGCTACCATACAAGATCTTTTAATTGAGTTCCAGAAGAAGCAAAGTGCGCAGACGAGAGGTGTAAGTGCCAGAGTAAATTGTTTTTTTAATTATTATTTTATTATTATTATTATTATTATTTTTATTTATTTTATTTATTTTTTATTTTTTTTATATGAGTTGGTTAGGTGTTCACGGAAGAGGTGGGTCTTTAGTTGTTTTTTGAAGATGGTGAGAGATTCTGCGGTCCGGATTGAGGTTGGAAGTTCATTCCACCACTGAGGAACAGTTAGTTTGAATGTTCTTGAAAGGGACCTTGAACCACGCTGAGTAGGTACTACTAAGCGTCAGTCGTTGATTGATCACAGATTGCGTGAGGGAACGTAAGCCTTCAGGAGAGTGTTGATGTAGGAGGGTGCTGTTCCAGACAAGGTATTGTAGGTGAGCATCAAGGCCTTGAATTTGATGCGGGTGGCTACAGGAAGCCAGTGGAGGGAGATGAAGAGAGGTGTGACATGGATTCTCTTGGGCTGGTTGAAGACGAGACATGCTGCAGAATAGTCAGCAGAGTAGCCCAAGAACCAAGGACCACTCGGAAAGAGCTCCAGAAACACTTGGAGGCAGCAGGTACCATCGTCACAGAGAAAACAATAGGAAATGCACTCCACTGCTCACGCTCACCCCGCAAGGCTCCATTACTAAAGAAAAGGCATGTCGAAGCTCATTTAAAGTTTGCTACAACTCATTTGGACAAGCCTATGAAATACTGGGAGAGTGTAGTCTGGTCAGACGAGAGCAAAATTGAACTTTTTGGCTGTCATACTACACACCATGTTTGGAGAACAAATGGCACTGCACATCACCCTTAAAATACTATACCAACAGTGAAGTTTGGAGGTGGAAGCATCATGGTGTGGAGCTGTTTTTCATCGCATGGTTCTGGCAAACTTCATATAATTGAACTAACGATGAATGGAGCCCTTTACCGGGAGATTCTTGAGAAGAATCTGCTGCCATCCACCCAGGATGATGAAGATGAGATGTGGGTGGACCTTCCAGCAGGACAAGCAGGATCACTTGACTTTAATCCAATTAAACAAGAGGGAAAGACAATATGTTTAGAAGAATGGGCCAAAATCACACCTGAATACTGTGGCCGATTAATTTCTTCATACAGGAAGCATCTCATTAAGCAGTCATTACAAACAAAGCCTTCTCCACTAAGTATTAAATAAATTTCAGTTAGCGTCTTCAATACTTTTTTCCTGTGTCATTCCGCTTTATTACACATAACTTAAATTAATGGACTTTAATGTTTGGATTTCTTTATATGTGTGGATTTCTTGAGTTAACCTCATTGGAAATATATTTACTGAAAAAAACGTTGACACATTAAATACTTATTTCCCCCACTGTTATTTAAAGTCCAAACTCCAGCTGATCCCATACAGTCTTCAGATTTTGCTGGACCATATTTATAACTGGTGACTTAATTTCAAAAGATACATAAATATTACTGCAGGGGACGTTTTCCATATTCACAGTTGCCTTATGCAGCTGTGGTCCATTCAGAGAATTAAAATGACCTGTATGTAGTTCACACCTCTGCGGTAGAGGTATCTGAGACAGGATTTTTCCAGTAGTGTCTAGACCATCACCTTTAAAGAGATGCGCTTGCCTTTAATGCCAATGTATATAAATATTCAAGCAAAATCATGAGCAAGAGTGCTGTTGTACTGAATATCTTATATTCAGTACAACAGCATGATTGCAAGTGTGATATTAAGTGTAAGGATTAAGTGTCCTCTTAAAACATCTTAGGGAGTTTTTCCTTGCCACCGTCGCCACTCAGTGGCTTGCTCAGTTGGGATAAATTCGCACCTTTAATATCTGTATACCATGTTGATATTTCTGTAAAGCTGCTTTGAGACAATGTCTATTGTAAAAAGCGCTATACAAATAAAATTGAATTTAATTGAATTGATATTGCTTTTATACAGTAATTTTTTAAACAAGAAATTAATGTCAAGTAACTGAGACACAATATGGCCAAACATTTTGTTTATTTTTGCTGTTAACAAAAATAGTTGCCAAAGACAACACAGCTAGATATATAGCATTGCATGTTGCCATGCCAACACACAGACTGACTGACAGCCCTTAGTAAGCTTAGTAATGGTTCAATGTACAATGTATGTTACTCTTGCTAGACATGGAATTTTATGTAGTGAACACAGAGAAGTGGAGTGATACAAACAGTGAAATCAGTGCTGTTATACTATTAGCACTCTCGGAATAGCACTGTCCGATCAAAATTGCATGAATGTACCAAAGTATGTGCAATGTGTTCAAAAGAATGAGAAATTGCTTTTATGATGTGCACGAGTGACTAGATGATGTGGAGTTTGAACAAGAAGTTTGGAGAATTTCAGTTGTGATCTGAGAAATGCACCAAAGCGATTGAGAAAAACTGTAACAATATGGCTTCCATCCTCATTATTAGCAAACAAAATAGCACTTGATCGAGCACTTCCTGTTGTTTTTCAGAATGAATTTCAGTATTAACCCTTCACTGTTATTAGACTCTGAATGTGGTCCTTCATAATTTATGACCATTAAAACAAACTGATTGAAATAAGCTGATATTCAACAACAAAATCATTTTAATTGAGGGCATTCTAAGAAAACCTTGTAAAATTACAATAAAAACAACAACAAATAAACCGTAACAATAACAGTCTGCCTATCACTCTGTATCGTTATGCCTATCACTCTCTATTGGATAATAATAATATTATTATTATTATTATTAATAATAATAATAATAATAATAATAATAATAATAATAATATCTGATTAACTGTTTAAACAGTATGTCTTTCTAATGTGTATAAATTAGATTAGTCTGGCATGCAGGTCCAGTTTTTCACACAGAGGTTACAGAAGCCTTGTAGAATAGATGGATAGCTGGATGGATGGATGGACTGATGGATGGGTGTATGGACAGGTGATGGATAGGCAGCTGAATAGTTAGATAGATAGATTGATAGATAGATAACAAAGTTATGGGTAAATAAAATCTTAATGCGTTTAATGTTTTATAATGTATTTAAGCTATAACATGTTCAATCTTTCAGCTGGATTATTTTATATCACTTGTACTTAAATAATAATAATAATAATAATAATAATAATAATAATAATAATAAGAGAGGGAGAAGAAGAAGAAGAAGAAGAAGAAATAATGTGTTTTTCCCTACAAAGCGCTTGCAGTGCTGTGGTTAAAGGGGCAGTAAGTGAAACTCGGAGCGCTGTGGAGGAGGGGGAAAGTGTGTGTGTGTGTGTGTGTGTGTGTGTGTGTGTGTGTGTGTGTGTGTGTGTGTGTGAGAGAGAGAGAGAGAGAGAGAGAGAGAAGATGAGTTTAGATGCGTTCGGTAAAGTAGATGTTGCTGAGCTGTGAGTTGAGGCTGAAACAAGAAGGTTGACCCCAGCACGAGCCAGGAGTATGGAGCCAGGAGTATGAACCCAGCAGCACGAGCCCCGGGGTGTCGCTCTGTCTCAGCACCAGGTTGGAGCGCGCGCAAAGCCACCGCATGTTGCGCGTGAATGTACCACTGATGAAGTAGTCGTGGTCGCCGGACGGATCCAGTGTCCAGTAGCTGCCTTTTACCGAGTCGTCGTAGCGGCGCGGCACTTTGATGAAGCTCCGGTTTAGGCTCAGGTGGTGGCGGATTGAGTTCTGCCAGCCGCGCCGGTTCCGGTGACGGTAGTACGAGAAGTTTCCTGTGATAGTCATAAATGCCGCTGAGCGTGAGGCGGCGCTGAGGACTCTGCTGGATCGCCATCATGATGAGCGCATTGTAGCTGAACGGAAGCTTCTCCTCCTTCACTGCTCCTTCACTCCCTCCGACCGCTGATGCTGAAGGAGGAGGAGGACATGTGGAAAACTTCATCTCCTCCATACATTTATATTAACGAAATGTGAAATCAGAGCTCTGCGTCTCTCCCAATGATGGACACACTCAGAAGCTGGACTTAACACTTCTGAACCAATAAAACCTCATCAACCCCGACACAATCATTCTGACCCGCCCCCGCTTCATGCCCCTCCCCATGTGCCCCAAGACACAGGACATTTTAATATATATTTACCCCGGATTCATCACCCTCAGTCCATTCACACCGGGTTTCACTATAAACCTTCTGTGCCTTCAAGTCCTCCTAGAAGTTCGTATTTACGAGTAGGGAAGTAGTAATTATGACGTCAGGTGCATTCAAGTCACTTTGCCTGGCGCGAGATGGCAGTGTACTTTATCTTAATTTAGGGGAGAGCAGGGTACAACCTAACTCTTTTTTTTCTTTCTTTCTCAAATTGTGCAAAAGTACTTAGGGTTCAAGACATTGTGTAACATGTGCGGTACGCTGTAACATGACCATATGACAGCTTAAAATCCCCCTCTAAAAATTTAATCTGATTTAATTAAATCCACACAGTGCCCTCCACTAATATTGGCACCCTTGGTAAATATGAGCAAAGAAGGCTGTGAAAAATTGTTTTTATTGATTAACGTTTTGATCTTTTGTTAAAACAATTCACAAAAATATTCTACTCTCGTGGATATCAAACAATTGCAAACAAAACACAGGTTTATCAAAAAAAACAACAACTTTGTTAAATATAGGTGTGCAACAATTATTGTCACCCTTTTAGTCAATACTTTGTGCTACCTCCCTTTGCCAAGATAACAGCTCTGAGTCTTCTCCTATAATGCCTGATGAGGTTGGAGAATACATGGCAAGGGATCTGAGACCATTCCTCTATACAGAGCCTCTCCAGATCCTTCAAATTTCGAGGTCCACGCTGGTGGACTCTCCTCTTCAGTTCACCTCACAGGTTTTCTATCAGTACGTTTACATGGACAACAATAATCCGATATTAACCCGATTAAGACAATACTCTGATTAAGAAACTACCATGTAAACAGTGATTATTGATTACATTAATCCGACTAAAGTCATACTCGAAGTAAACACAAATCGAATTAAGACGTGGAGTATTCCTGTTTTAGTCGCATTATCGATGTGCATTATATACATGTACACACCTTAAACACACTATTAGCAGCAGAAGCGATTATTGACCCAGGCGAACAGTAACTGGTGTTTCTTTCTGGATTTTTTAGTTGAAACTAGTTTTAGCACCGATTGTCAGATAGAAGCTGTAACTGCGCTCCCTTGTTGCTACGAGCTGTACACTTGTTGGTAGATTAAAGCAAATTCCGGTATTCAGTTTCGGTTTCGGTCGGGAGTCGCTCGTTCACGCGACTACTCTTTGTTTTGCTTATTAAAGAGGCGTGCTCAGCTGAAACACATCAGTATTTATTAATTAAGAAACGCTGAGGCGGAAGCGTCAGCCCTTGTCATGTGAAGACCAAGCTCGTGTAAAGACCTGCGAGTCTACCTGTGCGAGTCCACCGAGTAAGGACACCAACAAGACACCACACGTGCTGCTAAGTATACTTTTTCTCCCTTTATTCCTCTTGCTGTTACCTGTTTCCACACACTAACATGTGTCATCAGTTCATCCCTGTTATTTGCCACAGGCGCAGACCGTGGCATTCTCCCAGAAACGTACGCAACTTGGACAACCTACGCTCTCTGAATGCGGCCTCTGCAGGTTCCATCTCATTCTCAGTCGGACTTTGGAACTGCCAATCTGCTGTCAACAAGGCAGATTTCATTTCTGCATTTGCAACCCACTCCAATCTCAGCATGCTGGCTCTGACTGAGACCTGGATCCATGCTGAGAACATTGCCACACCCGCTGCCCTGGCCTCCAACTTCAACTTCTCCCATACCTCACGCCCCAACAGACGAGGGAGTGGTACAGGTTTGCTTCTCTCCAAAACTTGGAAATTTACCTGTCTTTCTGCCTCTTGCTCATACACGTCCTTTGAATTTCATGCTGTTACAGTCACTGACCCTGCCAAAATGCACTTTCTTGTTGTTTACCGTCCTCCAGGTCAACTGGGGAAGTTCATCGATGAATTTGACACGCTACTGTCCACCATCCCAGATGATGGAACTCCTCTTCTGGTCCTTGGTGATTTCAACATTCATCTAGACAAGCCACATGCAGCTGACTTTCTTGCTCTCCTTCCCACATTCGACCTCAAGCAGTTCACCACACCAGCAACCCACAAAGCCGGTAAACAACTTGACCTCATCCTCACACGTAATTGCTCCACACATAATCTTCTCATTACTCCTTTCCACACCTCTGACCATTTCTTTATCCAGTTCTCTATTTCTCTCCCCTCACCACCATCAATGTCTCCTCCCTCTATCTCTTTTCGTCGCAATCTTCGCTCCCTTTCCCCCTCACATTTCTCCTCCGTTGTCACAACCTTACTTCCCTCCGAAAGCCACCTTTCTTCACTTGACTTAAACACCGCAACCGACATGCTATGTTCCACTCTAACATCTTCTCTTGACAGCATATGCCCCCTAACCTCCAGACCTGCTCGTACATCACCCTCTAGTCCTTGGCTCTCAGAAGCTCTGCGTAACAACCGGGCCAAACTAAGAGCATCTGAAAGGAAATGGCGCAAATCAAACAACCCAATTGACCTAACCAATTACCAGACACTTCTCTCTTCTTTTTCCAATAGCATCTCCATTGCTAAAGCCACATTCTACCAAGAGAAGATTCTTAGTTCTCCCAACAACCGCGTTCTTTTCAAAACCTTTTCCTCTCTACTCTGTACCCCTCCTCCCCCTTCCCCTACTTCTCTCACTGCAGATGACTTTGCCACTTTCTTTACCAACAAGGTAACATCAATCAGGAACCAGTTCTCAGCCCCAGACATGCATAGACTGACTCCTCCATGTAACTCCCAACTGACTTCCTTCTTTCCCCTCTCAGAGACTGATGTCTCTAAACTCCTCCTCTCTAGCCATCCCACAACCTGTCCTCTTGACCCTATCCCTTCTCACCTTCTTCAGTCCATCTCTCCCACACTATTACCTGCACTCACACACATCTTTAAAACATCGCTCTCTACTGGCACATACCCTACCTCATTTAAGCAAGCCCGGGTTACCCCACTGCTTAAAAAACCATCACTCAACCCTGCTATAGTTGACAACTACAGACCTGTTTCCCTACTCCCTTTTCTTTCGAAAACTCTTGAAAGAGCCGTTTTTAATCAACTCTCAAATTTTCTCACACAGAACAACCTCCTGGACACCAAGCAGTCTGGCTTCAAGAGCAACCACTCCAGACTGCTCTGCTTTCCATCACTGAAGCCTTACGACTAGCAAGAGCAACCTCTAGATTATCTGTCCTCATCCTACTTGACCTCTCTGCTGCTTTCGACGCTGTGAACCATCAGATCCTTCTGTCAACTCTCTCCAGCCTGGGCATCACTGGAACGGTTCTGCGCTGGGTGGAATCCTATCTCTCTGACAGATCCTTCAAGGTATCATGGAGGGGAGGTGTTTCTGAAACTCAGCAACTCACAACTGGCGTTCCACAGGCTTCAGTTCTGGGTCCACTCCTCTTTTCTATCTACACTACATCTCTAGGGCAGGTGATTGAGTCTCATGGCTTCTCATATCATTGCTATGTTGATGACACCCAGCTCCATTTGTCCTTCCAGCCTGACGATCCATCCGTCTCTGCACGCATCTCTGCTTGCCTTTCGGACATCTCGGTCTGGATGAAGGAAAACCATCTTAAGCTTAACCTGGCAAAATCTGAGCTTCTCGTGATCCCGGCCTGTCTCTCAATCAACCACAACCTCACTGTACAGCTCGGCTCACTTACACTCATGCCAACCAGGACGGCCAGGAACCTTGGGGTGATTCTTGATGACGGCTTGACCTTTACAGACCATATCACAGCAACTGCAAGGTCCTGTAGGTTCATCCTTTACAACATCAAGAAAATCCGACCCTACATCACCAAACAGGCTACACAGATACTAGTCCAGGCTCTTGTTATCTCTAAACTGGACTACTGCAACTCACTGCTTTCAGGCCTCCCAGCCGGCTCCATCAAACCCCTTGAGATGATTCAGAATGCTGCAGCGCGCCTCGTCTTCAACCAGTCCAAGAGAACCCATGTCACACCCCTCTTCATCTCCCTCCACTGGCTTCCCGTAGCTGCCCGCATCAAGTTCAAGGCCTTGATGCTCACCTACAAGACCTTGTCAGGAACAGCACCCTGCTACCTCAACTCTCTCCTGAAGGCCTATGTTCCCTCTCGCAATCTGTGATCGATTAGCGACCGACGTTTAGCAGTTCCAACTCAGCGTGGCGCAAGGTCCCTTTCCAGAACCTTCACACTAACTGTTCCTCAGTGGTGGAATGCACTTCCAATCTCAATCCGGACCGCAGAATCTCTCACCATCTTCAAAAAACAGCTAAAGACCCACCTCTTCCATGAACACCTAACCAACTCATAAAAAAAAAAAAAAAAAAATGCACTTACACCTCTACTCTGCACTTTGCTTCTTCTGGAATTCAATTAATAGATCTTGTATGGTAGCACTTCTTGTATTGTTCTCTGCTTGATATAACGCTTTGCTTGTATCTTTCTCATTTGTAAGTCGCTTTGGATAAAAGTGTCTGCTAAGTGAATAAATGTAAATGTAAATGCAAATATTAATGTCATGTGGGAGTTTTTGCCACATTTTGCGACAGGACACGTACACACACGGCAATGCTCAACCTTTTGACGGCAAACAAGAGATCACGGTTGCGTCCGAAACCATGTACTTACCTACTATATAGTAGGACAAATACATGTACATCAGCTACTATATAGTAGGTAAGTACGCGGTTTGGGATGCAGCCCATGACTTCAAGCAGTCGTCTATTAGCACGTGCAGCATGACAAATAATTAACTGCACTTGAAGCTTGAAATGAAAAATGAAACACCCAAAACTGTATACGGTACCATAACGAAGACCAACTGTATGTTGATACATGAAATTCTGGAGGGACGTCGGACGGCGTGGCGTGGGGATGTGATGACGTGTGCTGTTAATCGATCTATGTTCTATAACATGTAAAACGGGAAAATGAAAGGAATATCCTAAAAGCGACTCATGTAAACACCTTAATCACATTATTATCTTATTTAGAATAAGCTCAATATTCTAATGGATTATTGCTTTCCATGTAAACGTAGTCAGTGGGTTTCAAGTCAGGGGACTGGGATGGCCATGACAGGACCTTGATTTTGTGGTCAGTAAACCATTTTTGTGTTGATTTTGATGTATGTTTTGGATCAATAGCTGTTGATATTTGATAGAGTCCATGATGCCATGTATCCTAACAAAATATCCAGGTCCTCTGGCAGAAAAACAGCCCAAAACATTAAAGAGCCACCGTCATATTTAACCGTGGGCATGAGCTACTTTTCCATGTGACTACCTCTCTGTGTGCGCAAAAACCACCTCTGGTGTTTATTACCAAAAAGCTCTATTTTGGTTTCATCTGACCATAGAACCCGATCCCATTTGAAGTTCCAGTAGTGTCTGGCAAACTGAAGATGCTTGAGTTTGTTTTTGGATGAGAGTAGAGGCTTTTTTCTTGAAACCCTTCCAAACAATTTGTGGTGATGTAGGTGACTTCAGATTGTAGTTTTGGAGACTTTCTGACCCCAAGATGCAACTACTAATAAAATGTAAAATATCATTTTAATTGTTGCACACCTATATTTAACAATTATATATATATTTTTTGATAAACCTCTGTTCTGCAGACAGAAACACCTTGCTGAGGAAGGCTAGATGAGACACTCCAAACTGGGAAGTATACAGTAACTCAAATAACCACTCTTAACAGCCACAGTGAGCAGAAAAGCATCTCAGAACCAACAATACGCCAAACTTTGAGGGACATGGACTATGACAGCAGAGGACCACATCGCGTTTCACTCCTGTCAGACAAGAACAGAAATCTGAGTCTACTGTCGCTCTACAACAGAGAGCTAAATTTAACCTACAAAGCTGTTAAATGTTTAAGAAATGCTAACATTCAATAAATTAATCTTGACTTTATATTTGACTTTTGTTCCAAGATGGACTTCATAGAATATATTGATAAACTGTAATCAATATGTGTAACTAACATTTAGATTTTATCCATTTGGATATGTTTATAAAGTACAATCAATATGTATAACCAACATTTAGAATTATTACTTGGAAGCATAATCTAATAATCAATATTAGTTAACAAGCATAATCTATATGTATAATCAATATTAGTTAACAAGCATAATCTATATGTATAATCAATATTAGAGGCATAATCTAAAACCATAGAACACTTTTTTATCAAGTTATATCCTAAGTGTGTTCTGAGCTAGAAGACTTCTATGTTCACTGCTTTTCTGTATCTCTGTACTTCCTGTCTAAAGCAGCTCTATGGCAATAAATTAGCAATTAGACATTCACCAGAACTGTGTTTCCAATCAAAGCCCTTTAAGCTTGCAAACCAGTGTCAAAATAACAGATAAGACTTCCAGGATGAAGTGTACCAGGCTGGGACTAGAGCCAGAAAATAATTAAGGTATAAGGGTGAATTTTGGGGCAGAGTAAAAACCCTGTCCTGATAAAACATTTCAGAAAATTCAACGCAAGGCACATGCACTGCAGAAAATGAACGTGTCTCACTAAAACCTTTAAGAAAATCCAACTGACAGCGCATGCGTCACAAATATAAGATATCATATAGACATGAATAATTAATTAAGGCGATGGAGATTTGTTTGTTTTTAGAAAGAAGAGATGAATACCCTGCCTAGGGATAAATTTACTGCTTCAGAAAAGTATAAAAAGACATGTTTGTGTATGGATAATTCAGACTTTCTGCAGACTGTCTCACTTTATTGTTTCAATAAAGTTTGATTACTTTTTGACATCTACTAATCCTCTGTCTGAAGTTTTTTGTTAGGCTGGAAAGATTGTTTTCCACGACACCTCATAAGAGATGATCAACTGATGTTAAATTGAAATGACAGACATGCTCGTTTGTTGAGTTTTCCCTTTGGAGTTAGATCGTCACTTTGCCTACAGGACAAAACAAACATATCTGTCACACCTTATAACACATTGGCTATTTGTGTTGAAAATCTGACCGCACACCCTGTATATGTGATATGATAACACCCTCTGTTGTTTTTGATGTGTATTTTTAGCATGTAACTGCAGCCTTGCAGATCATCTCAGCTTGGGTGCATGTTTGAGGGAGTATACTGTAGGATAGTTGAAATTTGAACACTAAAATTGAGCAAAAAGATATGCAATGTTTCTATTGAAAGGTTTGTTGAGCAGATTGTAATTCCATATCATTTTACATATACAGTTATACTCCTTCATACCAGGGTTTTGGTTGTTGTTGGTTAGTTAGCTAGCTGACAGAACATTAGGTGAAGTACCATATGCTTTTTTTTAGTCATTTAGTCATTGAGCTGTTTAGTCAGTGTATTTACCTGTGTCTGGTTCTCCCCTAAATGTTTTTTATTTACAATTCTGTCCAGAATTATGATCACTCTTCCAATAAAAGAACAAAAATCACTGTATAAAAAGAACATGCATTAAGTGATGTTTTGAGCTCAAACATACAAGGACATGTGTTTTTCTTGAAACACTGGCTTAATTCATCAATATGACAATATTTTATGACTGCAACCCTGGAGAGAATAACAGAACTATGTCCCTTCCTGTATTGCCTTACAAGGTTGGAAACTTGTAGAGGTATCATTGTCCACTCCTCCATGCAGAACATTTTAAACTCACTTACAAGATTCTGAGAGCATTAGTAAAAAATGCTTCTATTTTGCATTCTAATGTCATTTTCATTACAAATGATATAAAAGTAGACTCTTTCTTAGTATTTGGTTTGTACCTTTTTGCTTTAATGACAGTGTGCACTCGAGCTTACATGGACTCCACAAGTTTGTGCAAAACCTTCTGATCCTTCGGAGCGTCGTCTGAACACGTGCTTCAGTAGAAGGGATGAGGAATGAGGGAGAGAAGAGACATGAGGAAAATCTGACCTTTTGTACAAAGAAGTTAACATATCACAACAGCAATATCACAAATTTGCTTACATTTAAATAAGAACCAAGAAATAGTGCAGAATCTTCAATATTAAATATTCAAAATATTGACCATTTACTTTCTTTGTTTGAAATATTTCAAAATTCTAAAACCTTTGAAAAAGATTTTCAATGTTGTCTCAGACTGTTGGACTCCACTGTATATTGCGCACGTGGACTTTCCTCTTCAATTCAGACCACGGGGTTTCACTAGGACTCAAATCCTAAGATTCAGATTGTGACAATACACTTTTATTATTTCTGGGTTACTTTCTATAAAACTATTAAATACAGAAATGATACACCACCAATTATTTATGTATTTATTACTTTTATTCAGTACCCTTTTGTTAAACTGATGATGTGCATGATCAAAAAGTTAGATTTTGGTTTTCGTCTGCCACATGATGCCAATTGCAGTTCTCAAGATGCTTGTTAAAGTTCAAGTGCTCCATTTTTAGATGCTTTCAGGAAGTGCTTCTTTCTTGCAATGTTTCTAAACCCTAGAGAGCACTGTACAACTGAAACAACAACAAAAAACATAACAACCCTGTTTTCCTTTTCCTGTGGTGAATCCTTGTGATTATCACACTCAATTACAACCCAAACTTCTTAGTATTTTCCTAATTTTGTGCTTTCTGTGCTTCACTGTTATGAAAACATTATCTTCGAGTATCTAATGATGGGTCATTAAATTTAGAATCTGAAACAACTTTAGTGTGTTTTAATTGGATCTGTCAATGTCAATATCAGTTTATTTATAGAGTGCAATTAAAAAACAACAGTTGATGAATGTGCTGTACAATGTTTACAAAAGAAAAACAAATAATAAACCATACACAAAATAACAAACTACAAGTAATAACACTTTAAACTCAATTCTATAATGAACTGGCAACCAGTGCAGAGAAACTAAAATAGGAGTGATATGTTGACATTTCCGAACACCAGTCAAGACGCCTGCAAGCAGCATTCTGAACCGAGCAAGAGATGACTGGCTAATACCCATATAAAGACCCATTTAAAGAATTTT
The DNA here is from genome assembly GCF_023375685.1 of Ictalurus furcatus. Lineage (NCBI taxonomy): Eukaryota > Metazoa > Chordata > Actinopteri > Siluriformes > Ictaluridae > Ictalurus > Ictalurus furcatus. Next base: position 22,688,248 of record NC_071258.1, read on the forward strand.
TAAAAGAAATAAATTATTTCACTTTGGCCAAAAAAAAAAAGATTGGGACAAACTATACAATTTGAGTAGAAACCAACAAGTGAAACACACACAAGGATTTCATGAAATATAAACAAAATACAGTGCAGTGTGCAAGAGGCATTAAAACATCCGTTTTAGACAATAAAAGCATCACGACGTGTGGTTTATTAGTGTCTTGAGTGTGTGTAGTGAGGAATACAGCTTCTCTCCTGGACACTGTGTGTCTGCAACGTCTCTGTGTCCCAAAATCACGAAGTTGGGCTGTAAATATCCCTTGGCCACTCCATGCTGGATCAAAGCACACAGGGATGACAGAGCCTGCAAGCTCGGCGACTCATCTGACAGGAGGGAAATCACACCAATACATCAATTGAATGCTAAAACAAGATTAAACATGAAAGGGGAACGTGTCATTGTGCCAGGCTTGTGCGCTCACCATTAAAGTTGCCCATAAAAGCAACACCGACAGAGGTATGGTTATGTGTTTTTGCGTGTGCTCCTACGATGCCCCAGCCACGGCCTTCATACACCACACCAGCCTGGTCCACCAAAAAGCTAAACATGCAAAATGAACAGTTTTCTTTGAATCCCAGCATTCAGTTGTAATGATCGCAGCATTTTAGAACAACCGAGACACACACTGTGCTCCACAGATTATTTACAGACAAGAGGAACAAGAACAAATAAAATTACACATTGCAGGAAGGTTAACCATAGCACTAACTTGTAGCCGATGTCTGTGAAGCTGCGCTCGTGGATGTGTGCTTGCTGAATGTGTATTAGCTGAGCAATGCTCTGCGTAGGACTCCAGCAACTCCACAGTGCCGTGTGATGGATAATAAGCTTATCAGCAGGTTCGTGTAATCTTTCTCTCGTCTGAACATCCACTGCCTTCCACGCACTGCGGGGGATCACCGTCAGTTGTTGACCTGGAGGTTAATTGGCAACAGGTCAATAACATGATTGCGTATAAAAAAAAGAGTATCTTAGAGAGACAGTCTTTCAGAAGTAAAGATGGGCAGAGGTTCACTAATCTGCGAAAAACTGAGTCTACAATTTGTGGAACAATTTCAGAATAATGCTCCTCAACTTAAAATTGTGAAGACTATGAATATCTCATCATCTACAGTACATAATATCATCAAAAGATTCCGAGAATCTGGAGAAATCTCTGTGGGCAAGGGACAAGGGTGAAAATTAATACTGCATGCCCGTGATCTTCGGGCCCTCAGGCGGCACTGCATTAAAACAGGCATGATTCTGTAATGGAAATCACTGCATGGGCTCAGAAACACCTCCAGAACTCACTGTCTGTGAACACAGTTCACCATGCCATCCACAAATGCTGGTTAAAGCTCTATCATGCAAAGAAGAAGCCATATGTGAACATGATCCAGAAACACCGCCGTCTTCTCTGGGCCAAAGCTCAGTTAAAATGGACTGAGGCAAAGTGGAAAACTGTTCTGTGGTCAGACGAATACAAATTTGAAATTCGTTTTGGAAATCATGGACTCCGCATCCTCTAAACTAAAGAGGACTAAAGAGGAGAGGGACCATCCGGCTTTTTATCAGCGCTCAGTTCAAAAGCCTGCATCTCTGATGGTATGGGGGTGCATTAGTGCCTATGGAATAGCAGCTTGTACATCTGGAACGGCACTATCAATGCTGAAAGGTATATACAGATTTTAGAACTTCATCCAGATTTCATCCCATCTTTACCTCGCTAAGATACTCTTTTTATACCCAATCATATTACTGACCTGTTGCCAATTAACCTAATTAGTTGCAAAACGTTCCTCTAGCTGTTTCTTTTTAGTAACACTTAATTTTCTAGCTTTTTGTTGCCCCATTCCAACTTTTTTGAGACATGTTGCAGACATCAAATTCAAAATTACCTTATTTTTTCCTTAAAATGGTACAGTTCCTCAGTTTAAACATTTGATGTTTTCTATGTTCTATGAATAACATGGGTTTATGATTTGCAAATCATTGCATTTAGGTTTTAGCTACATATTACACAGTGTCCCAATCTTTTTGTAACTGGGGTTGTACCAGGATGTATGTACTGCAGAGATGTAGCTTGGTGAAGATCCAGATGGCCTGTAGCTGTTCCAGGGCAGTGGGATCTAAAGGCAGAAGATACCAATATTTGACTGTGCATTATTAAGTCAAATTAAGTCAAGTGGTTTGTCAAGCGACGTTGTCAAGACACGAATCCAGCGGTGTGTTGTGTGTCTACCAGCACCACAAAGCGATATGTCCTCTGAACCTTCATAGCATCACAGGCATACAAAATAATAATAATAAAAAAAAGTCAGGAACATGATTTCGACAGCTGACAACTGGAAACCGTGTTTTTGTCCACGAAAAGCTCGCTGTTTTCCGTTCGTCAGCACACATATCTCTTTAACTTTCATCCGTACAAACTCGTTATGTACTGAAGATGCTGGTAAACAGTGTTATTACCTGTGTTTGTTGTTGTTGGGTTTTTTTTTGTTGTTGTTGCAGTGTTGTATAGTTGCTGTTACAGACAGTTGCAGCAGCTCCACTAAGATTACCGTGGGCTAAATCTCAAACAACACCCTGCTGTCTATATAAGTGCACTATATAGGGTGCGAAATAATGGCTTCCACGACTACCTAGGATGTACGTCTAATGCGTAGTGTTTTTGAGACGAGGCCGATCACTACGGGATCAGCCGCGCACGATGTAAACGACGCATGCGCGCAATTTTCACGCAAGCGCAGTAAGAGAGACAGTGACGTCACTTGAACAGCTGAGCGACCTGCATTCTGTTTCAAAACAGTCCTGTGTGACAGTGAATTTAAAACAAAACAGATTTTACGTGCACAAAAATGTTAAAGCGGTTTTGTATTATAAGTGTAAAAAATAAAAAAGACACATACACTCGTACATTTTACTTTTATTAGCCCCCTTTTATAATAAAATATCACTTTGTTGTCAGTATAAGTGTAATATACCCCTTGACTACGTGTATATATATATATATATATATATATATATATATATATATATATATATATATATATATATATATATATACGTAGTATATGTATATGTATAATTATACAATATATGTATAATTTTTTTTCAAAAATGTGTTCTTTGTAACGTGATTAATAACTAATTATTTACTAGTAACGTTCAGAATGACCCAGCACACACCCTATGAACGATAAATAAAGAACTTTCGATAGCAAGCGGCTAAACCAGTGGCTCTTGTTGTCAGGGTAACCATTGGCAATAGCAACAAACATGGCGTCCCTGCTGCCCGAGTTACTGTTTGAGACCAGTGGTCAGGCCCCTACTCCTTCTAAAGATTTCTTTCAGCTCGATGTAACAAAAACACAGGTATGATCATTTACATGAGTAGCAATTTTATAATCTGTTTATAACAAGTTGTGTATAGAAATAGGTAAAGGAAGAGGTGGTAAAAGTCCAGTATAGCATACAAAGTTTCCACTGAAACACAACGTACTTCATAAGCGTTTGTCTTTCGTGTGTGTGTGTGTGTGTGTGTGTGTGTGTGTGTGTGTGTGTGTGTGTGTGTGTGTGTGTGTGTGTGTGTGTGTGTGTGTGTGTGTGTGTGTGTGTGTGTGTGTGTGAAGGTAATATGGAGGTGGTGGAAGATTCCTCTGCATGTTAAATTGCAAAGCACGTTGCTCGGAGAAATGAAACAGAGTCATAAGTAGTTTCTAAATGATGAGAGACTACAGAGTAAGATTCTGAAAAACAGACAGACATCCATTTTCTATACGATTTATCCTGCTGGGTCACGGAAAACCAGGAGCATCAGGCACAAGGAGGGATACACCCTGGAGAGGGTGCCAATCCATCACAGGACACACTCACATACATATTCTCTCACACACACACACACACACACACACACACACACACACACACACACACACACACACACACACACACAGTGCATGTCTTTGGACTGGGGGAGGAAACCGGAGTACCCGGAGCACGGAGAACACGGAAACGCCACACACACAGGACCGCGGCAGGAATCCAACCCCTAACATGCTAACCACTAAGCCAGACAGACATATAGATAGATAAATAGATAGATAGATGGATAGATCTATCAGATACTTTATTGATGCTTTAAGGGAACTTACAGATATCTAGCATTATTATATACCAGAACAGTTGGTATATCATAAAAATACATTTAAAATAGGCTAATTAATCAAGTATTATGAGTTATAAAAAAAAACCCCAGCAATAACAATGTATACATGCCCACTGTACAAATAATTAACTGTAAAACTACAGAAGTTTAGCTCCACCATGACTCGCTGAGAGGAAAAGTGGTATGGAATATGGAAATACTTCGCATGCGTGGTGAATGACAACAAACATATAATTGATGCTCTGAAGCCGGTGTGCAACTGATGCTATCGTTCATTTCAAACAAAGCGAGGAAACACCTGGAATTTGGCGAAGCACCTGAAAGACGGTCCCAATATTATGTTTGTTTGAGGCAGCTGCATTGTGGCCGTGAAACCAGCTAATGTTATGCTCCATGTAATAGCGATAGCCAGCTATTTGTTAACGATGCTAACGCATTGCAATGTTATAAACTACCTCCTAATGGACCATCATGCATCGCCATTCAGCCCATGTCCTGTCAGCTAAATGTAGCTACTGTCACTACTAATTATTCAAATGTTAATGGTTTTAATAAATCGTTTTGGCCTGCCACCGTGTGTGTGTGTGTGTGTGTGTGTGTGTGTGTTCGCGCGCGTGCAGGAGTGCTGCACCTCCAATGTAGCCTCCACTCATTGTCAGAGTGTTGATAACTAAAATCTCTCTCTCTCTCTCTCTTTTTGCCAGTATCAGCCAGAGGAGGATGTCATCCAGGAGAGTTTTTAATCATTTTTTTTTTTAATACCATTTTTAGATGATTTTTATCGACTTTGGTATCGAGTTTCGTGTACTTTTGGTGGTATCGGTACTGACTACTAGATTTTTGCTATTGTGACAGCCCTAAATTTATATTTATATATATATATATATATATATATATATATATATATATATATATATATATATATATATATATATACACATACATACATACATACATACATACATACATACATACACACACACACACACACACACATTATACAATATTATACATAAAATACTAAAGTCTAATAAAAGTTATTCATGTAGTTTGGGCACCAGGATTATCAATCCAATAGTTTATGAACCTAGAGTTTAATGCCACTTGACTACAGAGCCTTGTAATTGTATAATCTGTTATGGCTCCTTATATTTATGCAGAAAGAAAATTCAGATATTTACTTTTCCCATCAGAGAACTGACTATACTGTTTTATGCAAGATATCAATTTACAAAAACAATGACAAGTTAAGCTAATAATAATGACATACATTTTGATTTTTATTGTTATTTACCATCTTAAAAGCACTTATTAGTGAGGCAAACGCTATTAAAAACAGATTAATGTGGGTGCGACTTCACTTCCTGCTAGCTAGCTGAAAAACTGCTGACGTAACTGCTACAAACTTCACGTGCTGTCAATTCTGTGTCATTGATTGCCTAGTAACTGATTTTATTTTTTCTAATTTATTTAATTATGATTCTGCTTCACATAGAAAATGCTGTTAACTAATACATACACTGTTAAACTCCACAGACAGACAGAGAGAGAGAGAGAGAGAGAGAGAGAGAGAGAGAGAGAGAGAGAGACGTTCACACACTCAATATATGCACTACCTGTGGAGAAATTGAAATAAAATCCGGTGTTCAGCCTGTCTTACCTGTACTATATCCAGCTGCTCCTGTCATGTCTCGCCCTGTGTGTGTGTGTGTGTGCAAACATGAAAAAGGAGAACATTTAGAAATGTCAACACAGCGCAGGTGTTAAGGGCGGACATGTTTCAGCATTTCCTCATGGAATTTCCGTGTGAGAGAGTCAGCAACATTTTACGCAAATAGAGAGAGAGAGAGAGATTACAACAGTTTTGCACACAGACTGGAACTTCAGATTTTGGCGCAGGAAGGAACTGCCACTCTGAGGACATGTAGTGTGTTGAGCAGAGGTGTAATTTACACTGGGGATACAGGAAGCATGTCCCCCATCGCTTTATATCATGTGTAACAGTTGACGCTCCATATAAGTGAATTAAAAAAAATAGGTTCAGGCGAACTCTTCTGTAAACTATTAAAGCTAGTGTCGTATAGCTACAAGGACTGCAACTATCTTTATCTGTAACTGCAGTTCTGCACTGCTAACATAATAATAATAATAATAATAATGATATCCATCCATTTTCTGTACCACTTATGTGACACAGGGGACTTGGGGCACAGAGTGGGGGACACATTAGGTGGGGTGCCAACCCATCACAGGGCAAAATCACACACGATAGACAATTTGCAAACACCAATCACCCAGCAACGCATGTCTTTGGACTGAGGGTGGAAACTGGAGTACCTGGAGGAAACCCCCAAAGCATGGTGAGAACATGCAAGCTCCACGCACACAGGGCAGAGGCAGGAATTGAACCCCCAACCCCGGAGGTGTGAGGCAAACGTGCTAACCACTAAGCCACCGTGCCCCCCTCCCACAATAATAATAATAATAATAATAATAATATTATTATTAATATTATGATGATGATGATGAAGATGAAGAAGAAGAACATAAATAGGCTAAACAAACGTTTTTGAGTTTGTATGTACTCGAGTCTTCAGGACAGAGGAGTTTACAGTAACATGACAAGCTGCGGTTCTTGTCTCATTAACATAGAGGAAAAAACAGGAGGCTGCTGAGGGAATGGCTGTATTTAGCTCCAGCAGCGTAACTGAAAACAGGAACTGACTCCTGTGCTGGGAAACTTGCTGATTTTACAAAGCGCCGACACATCTCCCATAATTGTTAAACAAACAGCAACCCCTAACAGTAAACTTCACCATATTAACTATTACTTCTTCACTTTTGTTCTATAAAAACACATAGAAACACAAGTCCCTGTGCATGAGTTGTTATAAGAATGATAAGTCAGTCAACACATTCTGATATGAGAATTTAACTGCACTGTGGTATAATTGTTGTACTCAACACATTCTCTGTTAAAAGAAAATATAATTTGACGATCATTTGGATATCCTGCTTAAAACTCCAGTGCTACCATTGTAAAACACCTTCCTGTGTCCCTGCTCATATAAATTTGTGTCGATGTTTAGCCTTAGAGCTCAAGTTTAACTACTACACTTTACAGCTAAATGTGTGTGTACACCTGATCATCACCCATATGTGGTTCTCCCCAAAATAATAATAATAATAATGATGATGATCATCCTCCCTTGCCATGTATTCTCCAACCTCATCAGGCATTATAGAAGACAGAGCTGTTATCTTGGCAAAGAGAGGTAGCACAAAGTATTGACTAAAAGGGTGCCAATAATTGTTGCATATAGTTAAACATTTTTTGATAAACCTGTTTTGTTTGCAATTGTTTGAAATCCATGAGAGCAGAGTATTTTTGTGATTTTTTTAACAAAAGATCAAAAGGTTAAACAATAAAGACAATTTTTCACAGCCTTCTTTGCTCCTATTTACCAAGGGTGCCAATATTAGTGGAGGGCACTGTAGATGCACATTACATATATTCCAGCCAATTTTCTGCTCATGCGTGGTACGAGGGATCAACATTACCCTAACAATAATGAGAGAGTGTCCAGGGTATTTCTTGTTGAAAAAACACCAGCAGGTGTTGTTTCCATAATGAAAGAAGGAAATTATGCTGCTATTTCTAAATAAATAAATAAAATAAACAAAAACAAAAAAAAACAGCCTGACACTGACTATATCTAACCTTAACATAAACAGATTAAATATAAACACAGTCCCCTCCGAAAGTAACAGCAACACCAGTACTTTTGTTTTTGCTATACACTGGACAATTTGGGTTTGAGATCAAAAGAAGAATGAGAAGACAAACCAGAATTTCAGCTTTCATTTCTGATATTTACAACTAGATCTATTAAAACACCTTAGAACATGGCACCTTTTGTTTGAAGCCACCCATTTTTCTAGTGATTAAAAACAAAAAACAAAACATTGGAACATGTGACTGACGGGTGTTTCTTGTGTCCTGTTATATTGAGTGTTTAAACAATAAACAGCTCTGAACATCTACATCTGGTTTTAATCTTCAGGTTCACCTGTGAAAATTTGTGCATTTGTTGTTCAAAAGGATAAAACAACATGAAGATCAGGAAGTTGTCATTGAGAGAAAAACAAGACATTTTTAAGCTGAGACGAGGGAAAACCCGTCAGAGATTTCCACAAGCACTGGGCATAGCCAATACAAGAAGTTGGAATTTGGAATGAAAGAAACCACTGGTGTACTAACAACCAGACATGAACAGGTTGACCAAGGAAACAATAGCAGTTGATGACAATCACAGAGAGCTGTGAAGAAAAAACTCCAAAAAGACAGTTAGTGACATCACCAACACAATCCACCAATCAAAGAAGAGTTTGATTGGAATTCCCAAAGAAATACAGAGATGAGCCACAAAAGTGTGGAGAAAGAAAGAATCTGCTCATGATCCAAAACATACAAACTCATCAGTCAAGCATGGTGGAGGTAGTGTAATGGCTTGGGCTTGGATGACAGCTTCTGGAAAAGGCTCACTAATCTTTATTGATGATGTAACTCATGATGGTGGCAGCAGAATGAATTTCCAATTTACAAAGAAATACATCCAATCTAAATGGAATGAACTACATCATTCCGCGAGTCAACGACCCAAAACACACTGCCAACACAACAAAGCACTTCATCGGGGTAAATTTGGAAGGTTTTAGACTGGCCATGTTAATCACCAGACCTTAACCCAGTTGAGCAGCAGTTCACCTCCTGAAGAGGAGACTGAAGGAAGAAGCGCCACAAAACAAACAACAACTGAAAGAGGCTGCAGTACTCGCCTGGAAAAGAACATAAAAGAAGAATGCAACAGTTTGATGACGCCAGTGGGTCAACGGCTTGATGCAGTTATTGCAAACAAAATATTAAGTGTTATTTACTTTAAGACTATCTATTCCAATACTTTTACTCTCCTAAAAATTGGGTGGTCTTCCACCAGCAGTGCCATGTTCTAGGTTGTTTAACACATCTAGATGTAAATATCAGGAAATTAAAGCTGAAATTCTGGTTTACCGTCTCATATTCATCTTTTGATCTCGAACATAAATGCCTTCAATGTATAGTGAAAACAGTTTTTTTCCCCCAGTGAGGACTGTACATAAACTAAATGTTCTTAAAATCAAAACATTTCATTTTATTGTATCTCTTTGGTACATGCTTATTTCACATAAAACTCAAAAATCATAAAATCTTTAAAAAATATTTAATAAGAAAACTAAGAATCCATTTTTACACACACACACACACACACACACACACACACACACACACACACACACACACACACACAAATCAGACCTCTGAACACATCTGAGCTCATTAGCCTTAGAGACGAATTAAGCGAGTGAGTCGCTCCACCTCTCCTTCACTCTGTCCACCTGTGTCCACAGTGTGGAGCCGTACACACGTAGTACAGCCTCATTGCATCCTACAACACACAAAACACATAATTGCTCAAATTAAACGCTAGGCATTTTGGAACGTATGAGTACAAGTGCAGTATGACACTGAGCTGTTCGACCAATATGTCGCTCTACACATCCCATCTGCGTTGTGTAATGGCTGTATGACTGTACACGTGGTGTTGTTATTCCTTATGTAATTGTGTGTTTTGTCATTTTGTACCTCAGCCTTCATGCTGTGTGACTGGAAGAACACCGCCTCCTTGTGGCCACATCTGGAAACGAGAAAACACTTACAATACAAGGCTTAGTAATGCGAGTGTTCACACACTCCACATCTGCACTGATGAGCAGCGCTCCGGGTGTATACAGTGGGGGAAATAAGCATTGAACACATCAACATATTTTTCAGTAAATATATTTCCAATGAGGCCATTCACATGAAATTTTCACCAGACATCAGTATTAACTCAAGAAATCCGCAAATAAAGAATTCACAACATTAAAGTCCATAAATAAAGTTATGTGTAATAAAGTGGAATGACACAGGAAAAAAGTATTGAACACGCTAAGAAAAAAGCAGCTCTCCAAGGCAAGGTAAGGCAAGGAACCAGCTGAAGTCTACAAGTAATTAAACCTTCTATATGTGCAGATTAATATCAGCTGGGTTGGTAAATTGATTATCTAGAAAAAGGCTTTTCGTTACCAAGGTGTCACACAAGAAACATCTCATGATGGGTAAAAGCAAAAAACTCTCCCAAGACCTTTTGACGTGTTCAGTACTTATTTCCCCGACTGTATATGTATAATTTGCAATGAATGCTATATGTGTACTAATTGTTGTTTTTTTGTGTGTGTGTAACATTCACTTAGGGCATGGATGATCTTCGGTACGAGGCAGCGTTGGGTCTTGAGACACATCAGCAATTATCTGTGTGAGCTCGCTGTAGAAACACAATCAACATGCAATAAACCTGCACTCCACACCAAGTCAAAATAACGAGCTAATTTCTGATATATACAGTTGTGCCCAAAAGTTTGCATACCCCTTGCAGAATCTGCTAAATCTTAATACTGTTAACAAAATAACAGCGATCATAAAAATCCCATGTTGTTGTTTATTTAGTTCTGTCCTGAATAAGCTATTTCACATAACAGATGTTTATATATAGTCCACAAGACAAGATAATAGATGAATTTATAAAAATCACCCTCTTCAAAAGTTTACACACCCTTAATTCTTAATACTGTGTGTCGTTACCTGGATGATCCACGACTGTTTTTATGTTTTGTGATAGTTGTTCATGAGTCCCTTGTTTGTCCTGAGCAGTTAAACTGCCCACTGTTCTTCAGAAAAATCCTCCAGGTCCTGCACATTCTTTTCTTTTCCAGCATCTTCTGCATATTTGACCATTTTCCAACAGCGGCTATATGATGTTGAGATCCATCTTTCCACACAATTGAGGGACTCGTACACAACTATTACATAAGGTGCAAACATTCAATAATGCTCAAGAAGGCAACACGATACATTAAGAGCCAGGGGGATGTAAACTTTTGAACAGTATGTTCGGTGTAAATTGTTAGTATTTTGTTTAAAGATCTTTTTTTCCTCCATTTAGTACTGCCCTTCAGACGCTAAATAAGAGACATGTAACCATCTTATTTAGCCTCTGAAGGACAATACTAAATAAACAACAACATGGGATTTTTATGATCGCTCTTATTTTGTTAACAGTATTAAGATTTAGCAGATTCTGCAAGGGGTATGCAAACTTTTGGGCACAACTGTAAATATTGTTATATGATTTCTATTATGCATACAGTATAGTATATTGATACTAGATATTTTTCTGTAGCAGTAAACTCACATCTGTAAATGTATTCTTTAATCTAAAAAAATAAAAATAAAAATTCTGTCTGCCTTTTTTTCTGTGTGTAATCAGAATGATGGGATTGCCTTATCCAATCGCATGCTCCCTAAAATACAGCCAGAATAGGTGACTGATGAGGTTGTGTCTGTACTCACTCAACTTCGTGTGTGATTTTGTTCACGTAGATGCAGCTGTTATCAGCTTCCTGCTGATAATCACAGTTCCTACACTGCACGCACACACACACACGATTAGATCTGGAGACGAGTGATTAGTAATCTAGACAGACAGGGTTGTGTTGTGGAGACTCACGGCATAGAGGAGGATGCGGTTCTCTTTGTCCTCTTTTGGATACAGCATGTTGTTACTGTAAACAAACACAAACACGACAGTCACATTTATAGCTGCAACAACTAAGCAACAAAACCGATCAAAATAATTGGAAACAAATTTCATTATTGATTAAGTGTTATGAAGCATGCTGCGGTGCACTATGTCTTTTCATTTAGACCATAAACACACTTTTGTTGAGAACTGGAATAGCATGTTACCGCACAGAGCGTATGGGAACAGTTTACATTACATTACGCTGCTGGCCTCATGACACAACTTGTGTTTTCATGCCAGTAATATTTCGATATGTAAACATTTGTTTGCGGAAACGCGATGTAACTGCTTGCACCTCGGGGTGTTGAGCTGTCCTAGCTTATTCAGATTTCTAGCTACGTCACACATTTATGGACATACCCATCTATCTTTACTGCTCCATCAGAAAACATTACCTTGTGGTACATGGTATGCTTCACATGGCAGCTCGAAGGGTTGAAAATGACTGAACATGATATCAAATGAATGCTTAGTCTGAGAGAGAAAATATGTTTTCTCACGTCGAACCACCACTAATGCCGTGAAGCATGTGCACTATGCAGTGTTGGGCCGCGAGCAGTGAAGCTATTTGAATCTGAATTAGCTTGTAAACCATACACTTTTGAAAAATATATCGTGTGTAATCAAGCCTCCATCCTGCTTTCGGTTCATACTGAGGGTGATTCGCCAATTTCGGGCTTTGAGTGCTCAGAAAGCAGTGCTGAGAGTGGATTGATTCCACACCTGACAGAAATCGCGTCATATGGTTGAAGCAAACCCCAGACCATCAACGACATGAAGACCATGCACTGGTTCTCTGGACTGCATTTGTATTTTACGCTTCACGGCCAGTGTGTTCTCAGGGCAGGCTGCAGATCCAGCACCACAATGACCGGGATAAAGTACTTACCGAATCTACATTATCCGGCCAAACATCTGTGGACGCCTGACCATCACACCCATATGTGCTTTTTAAACATCTCATTCAAGACGTTATAATGGGCTCCATTCTTCTGGGAAAGCTTTCCACTAGATTTTGGAGTGTGGCTGTGGGGATTTGTGCTCATTCAGCCACAAGAGCATTAGTGAGGTCAGGTACTGATGTTGAGTGAGGATGCAGTTCCTGTTCATCTCAAAGGTGTTCAGTGGGGTTGAGGTCAGGGCTCTGTGCAGGACACTCGAGTGAGTTCTACCACTCCAACTTTGGCAAACCATGTCTGCATGGAGCTCGCTTTGTGTACATGGACACTGTCATGCTGGAATATGTTTGGGCCTCTTAGTTCCAGTGAAGGGAAACTGTAATTTTAAAGCATACTGTGGAGGAGAGGAGGCAGGTTGAACCAGCAGGTAACACGTAATGATTCTCACCTGCATGTAATTAGCGACAGTTGATTTGTTTGTATCTCACTGCGCATAGAAGCCAGACAGAGAGAGATAGATAGAGAGAGAGAGAGAGAGAGAGAGAGAGAACACCAACCAGCAAAGATCCACACATGTGTGTATGAAAAAAAGCAAAAGTAAAAGAATAAAGCGTCTATTGAGTTGTTCCAAGCCTGTCTCCAGCTTCCTCGTTCCCTACCTGAACCTGGGAACTGATACACATAAAAACAAATACCTTCTTTGCAACTTGATGGCAACAATATATGGAAGGAAGAACAATATATGGAGGTCAGGTGTCCAAAAACATTTGGCCATATAGTGTATAAACATACCAAAAGTGCATTTCTGAGAACAACATCGGTTGGGTGAAATGCAGGATATCCCATCCATCCATTTTCTGTAGCGCTTATCCTACACAGGGTCACAGGGAGCCTGGAGCCTATCCCAGCGGATTCTGGGCACAACCCTGGACAGGGTGCACACCCATTCACACACTATGGACAATCAGGACTAGGGGAGGAAACCGGAGTACCCGGAAGAAACCTCCTAAGCACGTGTAGAACATGCAAACACAGGGCAGAGGCGGGACTCGAACCCAACCCTGCAAGTGTGTCACCTGTAATTACCCTCATGTCTATCTGAATATACAGTACATCGGGCGGGGGCGGGGTGTATAGGTCGTTCTGGAGCATATAATGGTTTGTAATATATTATGTTTGAGTTTATTGTTACAGCTCGGTGTGTGAGATTATCTCTCGGTTATTACTGTGACTGATCACCAAGCCTTCTACAGCATCTCTCTCAGCTCAAGTCAGGTTAACGTGCGATTACAGACACGCAGTCGGTTATGATCATAAATTAACTCACCATTCCTGACAGAACCGGATCCCGACGAACCCGGGCTCACACGCGCCGCCTTCCAAATCCATATACACCTAATTACAACCGGACAATATCGCGGATAAAAGAATCAACACCGCTGCGGCAGTGCGAGGGGAACAGCCAAGATAACATTGTGCATGGGCGCGATTTGATTTTTAGTTGTTGTTGTTACGATAGCGTGACACCGCGCGGTAGGAGGACAGAACTGCGCCTGAAATACAACTGAAGCAAGACACTGCGGGTCGGAGTAATGGGCGTGTCGAGAGCTAAAGGGGCGTGTGTGTCGAAAGGCTATTTCAATTGACCGAGAGTGCAAGGATGACGTTTTTTCTAGGCCAACCCGGAAGTTTGCGTTGCCCTGGCTCCCGCGACAAAAAGTTGTTTTTTTTCCCTCCTCCATTGGCTTTTGGATTATTGCAGAAAATAAGCTCTGTCACCAACAAAAGTTTATGCTTCTAACGCGTTTTGTTCTTCAAGTTAATCTCCATAAACGAGCACAACTTTTATGAATTTCGAAGCTAACGTTAGGCTCTAAACGAACTACACCACGGTCGCATGATTTCAACGTCACCACCGCTAAGATTCCGATATCATTTATAGCAGTACAATTGGAAAATGATATGAATTGATAAATCTACAAGTTGGAAAGTTTGAGTTGGAACAGTTTGCCAAAGCACGAGTATAAACACAACGAGACTGTAGTAGATGAGATTTCCTGTTCGGCGTGATGACGTTTAATGTCGCCGACAACCTCTGTAGTCCCATTTAGCCACTTGTTAGCAACCGTCTTTTTCAAGACATGTAAAAGCTTTTAACAATCACAAGTGGGGTATTACTGGTGTATTTTATCTCGTAGAATACAACATGAAAATATCTTGAACTTGTGTTCACCACAGACCTTATTTCAGGCTTTTAACCAAAATCCCATTCAAAAATCTCCCTATCTGGACTTCTTTCTTTATCTCTCGTTATTCTATCACGGATAATCATAGGGCTGTTTGGATCCATCCATCCATCTTCTATACCACTTATCCTACAGGGTTGTGGGGAATCTGGAGCTTATCCCAGGGAGCAACAAGACAGGGTGCCAATCCATCGCAGGGCACACTCACATACACATTCACACACTTCGGACATGCCAGTCAGCCTTTCACACATGTCTTTGGACTGGGGAGGAAACCGGAGTACCCAGAGGAAACCACCGCAGCACGGGGAGAATCGAACCCCCAACCCTGGCAGTGTAAGGCAAACGTGCTAACACTAAGCCTCCGTGCGCCCGCTGTTTGGCTCTCTTTCCTCTTTTCTTCTAAACACACGCACACACACACAATGTTCTTGTCCATGTTTGGGTGAACTAAATCTTCATTGTGTTCCCATGTTCAACATTCTTCAGAGTCTCCATGTTCTTTGTATTTTTTGTTGTTGTCTTTCTCTCTATTCTTTATTCGCAAACAGACTTTATTTAGTTAATTGATTATATTCAGTTAAGAGACATAGGCTACAGTTAATAGTATTTAGCTAGCTAATAAAATTCGAGTTTCATTGTATAACAGACGTCATCCAGCTAACACAGCTATCAGACTTCTTAAAGCTTATATAAACGTTGTCCGGCTTGTAAGCATTGCCTACCTGATAATTTTATCTTGCTAGCAAAATATAGCCATCAAATAATCATTATTTTGCGTACAAATAATATGAGGGTGCACGGTGGCTTAGTGGTTAGCATGTTCGCTTCACACCTCCAGGGTTGGGGGTTCAATTCCCACCCTCTGTGGGTGGAGTTTGCATCTTGTCCCCGTGCTGCAGGGGTTTCCTCCAGGTACTCCAGTTTCCTCCCCCAGTCCAAAGACATGCATGGTAGGCTGATTGGTGTGTCCGTAGTGTATGAATGGGTGTGGGATTGGTACCCTGTCCTGGGTGTACCCCGCCTTGTGCCCGATGCACCCTGGGATAGGTTCCAGGTTTCCCCCTAACCCTGAAGGTTAAGTGGTATAGAAGATGGATGGTATAGAAGATGGAACCAGACCACTTCATAGAGAAACATTGATCGTAGCGAGTGTGTATGGTGCAAGGTCACAGAAAATGGAGCTTTATATTTCAATTTTACTGTCACGCATGATAGCATTTAGTCTGAAACAGTTAAGGATGAGTAAATCTGGATGACTCAGTGTTGGTCTAGCTTTTTAAGAACAGCTGCCTAACAAACACATGGTCCTGACCTAAAGAATGGTTCACTTTAGCCTGTGAATTGTGAAATAAAATGCCAAAGACTGACTCGATTTCATGAGCATTATTTAAACGTGTAGGCTATAATATTTTGGCTATGTAGTTGTGCCATAGAGCTTTCTATTCCTGAACCTCCCACTGACTGAAGTCATTTTTATTAGAGTGTTTATTAAATTCAATTTGATAAAACAATTTGTTTTTGAGGTATTGAAGTTTGAATTAAATCCAAGTGTCCATTCAAAACAGGCTATTAAATATAAGATCTCAATAACTTAAATAACAAATTTCATAATGGTTGATAGTGATTTACACCACAATAACTAAATAATAATAATAATGATAATAATAAAATTCATGGATCCCTGGGTATGCTTCACATACCCCTGAGAGACAGCTTTGAGACTCTCCAGCAACATTTCATAGCAGTTCCTGTGATCCTGTGTACAGATGCCTTTTATAAAAGATTTAATAAGTGGAGACTGCTTTTATCTAGAGCAATACACAGTGTTTGGAGAGATATACAGTACAGTAAGCCCATAGTAACACTTACTAGCTCAGAGAAAATCTGCCTTCAGTGACAGTTCATACCTGACGATACAGCTCAATCGTGTACCCCAGTGGTTCTCAAACTGGGGGATGCCAGATGGTGCCAGGGGGCCACATAGAATTTGTAGAACATTATTAAAAAAAGGTTTTTTTTTTTCTTCTTTCCTGTATATAAGTCGGGATTGTGAACCTCTGAATTATGATGTACATAAAAAGGAGAAATTTTAATAAATTTAATCAGTTACACACAGCACACTAAGACACACCAAGCAGAGCAATCCGTTGATATACTAGTGTACAGTACTGTTAGCCACATGCTGATAAATACCTAAGACTATTTAAAATGGATACATTTTTAGATAGAGGACGCAGTCTCTTTGCTGAGAAAGTTAACACAGAAGAGCCTAGTGTGGAAAAAAACGAAATTGCAAAAATTTGACAACTCTAATGGGCCACAAAGGGGGGAGCCTCACGCTGAAAAACCACTGGTGTAGCCTATATGCAGCTACTATGCTCATAACATGAAAGGAATTTGTAATCTTGGTAAAGAAGGAAGAAATGCAACAAAACATCCAGCTCCATTTACAACCCGTTTCCTTTTGCAACCAGCTTGATGTAGCCCATTAATGAGTCTGCATGTTCGTAACAGAGGAGATGTTTCATATTCTAGTATCAGACTGGTTTGAGTCTGTAAAAATATGCACATCGGCAAAAGTCTATTGCAAATTATTTTCCAAAGAGAAAAAGGTACCGAATGCCTGACTGACACACCCATATGTGGTTCTTCCCCAAACTGTTGGCACAAAGTTGGAAGCACATAATTGTACAGGATGTCTTTGTCATTACAGTTTCCCTTCACTGGAACTAAAAGGCCCAAACATGTTCCTGCATGACAATGCCCTTGTGCACAAAGCGAGGGCCGTGAAGATATGGTTTGCCAAAGGTGGAGTGACTTGCACATAGCCCTGACGTCAACCCCAATGAACACTGCACCATAGGCCTCCTCACCCAACATCAGTAATCGATTTCTCCAATGCTCTTTTAGCTGAATAGGCAGAAATCCCCACAGCCATTTTCCAAAATCTAATGGAAAGCCTTCCTAGAAGAGTGGAGACTGTTTTAACAGCTCAGTATTAATGGCCATGGTTTTGGAATGGGATGTTCAATACACAGGTGTCCACATACTTTCTGCCATATAGTGTGGTATCTTAGTCAACCCAACTGCTGGTGTTTTTGGAGGAGGGAAGAAACTGGGTAACCCAGAGGAAACCCACACAGACACATGGAGAACATGAACAGATACACTACACGGATAGTAACCTGAGCTCAAGAGCAAACCTGGGACCCTGCTGTGCATTTGTCTGTTCTTTCAATTGATCAAATGATCACAAATGATCACCCAGTATGCAATTACACTACTCTGGTTTGGGCAAGCACCAAAGAAATACAGTCGTTCATCTTCACTGACTGGTTTATCCTGGTCAGGGTTGCAAGGGATCAGGATCTTATCACAGGAAGAAGACAGAGCATGGGACATGGCACCAGTCCATCACAGGGCACCCCCCCCACACACACACACACACACACACCTAGGGCAATTTATCATAGCCAGTACCAGCGTTTTTTTAATAACATAGAAGCCGTCGGAAAGCCACATGGAAATGAGGAGGACATGCAAAACTCCATAAAGGCAGTAAGCTGAACCTGAACCACATTGTGACTTTAAACAAATGGTTATGCAATTGCTTCCCAATAATGTTACAGAAAAAAAAATTAATAAAAGAAAAACAACCCGAACTTGAGCACATAATAGATCCTTCATTTATTCAGAGGAATGTCAGATAAGCTTAAATGAGCAGAGGTATGTTTGTGGGGGGGGGGGGGGGGGGGGGGGGGTATTAGGACAGCAGTGAAATAATAAATCTGATCAGGACAAAACAATATCGAACCAGATGCAGGAGGCGGGGCTTAGAGACGTGGCACAGAAAGACATGTCTAACGTGCCTGTCCATATCGTACCTACTGTAACAAATTTTACCTGATCAGTTTAATCAGTGTACCAACAGATCCCATCAGATCTCCGTTTATCCAAATGCAATTTATAACAAATAGTACAAAAAAACAAAAACAAAAAACACTTACAGGTCACACAAGGTCGAGTTATCCACGTGGTAAAAATAACAGGAAAATAAAAAGAATAGATTACTACAGATAAGACCTTTGTCTTTCTGAGTCAATGTGCACTGAGAAGTTAAAAAAAAAGAAATGCCTGATTGGATACACATGCTAATCATGGAATGTATTAACTCCATCACTCTATCTGTCACCTATCGATCTTTTTCAGAATCCTTCCATCTGGACACCATTCCACGTTTCCTTCACACCTGTCTATTTCACTATTCTTCCGTCTGAGAAAATGACTTGTGCAAAATCACAGAGCAGGTCTGATTATGCGTGTTCATCACAAATTTAAAAAAAAAAAAAAAATTTTTAAAAATCATGTTGTTTTTTTTGTGAGATGAGAAATATAGATTGTTTAAAGGTGAGTATTCCAAAAATAATGCCGTTTACACGTCAGCAAACTGAGAAACTGTCTTTGGTGTGAGAAACATATCAATTACAAACTTTACAGAGACAAGCGTTATAATGATGCGATCATTCAACTGATCAATCAAGTAATGATACAGTGTATCAAATATACTCATCTGGATCATTCCAAATGTCTAAAGTGCCATTTCTGTGTGTGTGTGTGTGTGTTCCAAAAACGAGTGTGTGTGCACATCCACACACTCCATGTACGAATATAAAAGACTAGAATAGAAAAGTTGGGAAAATTCCCTTTGATGCACAACAAAGACATCAGACATCGAAGGGCTATAAAATGCGGAAGGGTTTTAAACGATTGTTTTCAAACTGGAGGTCAAAGTTCGTCTGTTTAGCAGCCATATTCGTATTCTCGTATCACTGGTGGAGTCTCGTCCGTCACAGCATTGTGATCGAGAGTGCTTATCTCAGTGAAAAAGTCTAACACGTTTGTCAGAGGTGATTTAAAGTCCAGCAGGGAGTGCGAGAGTCGCTGATTCTCCCCATCAGTCTTTTTCTTCATTATGAGCCTGCAGCCATCACTCCATTCCAGTCTCAGCAGCTGGCATTGGGCAGTGCCACCTGCTGGTGTGGAGGGATGAACCACCCTCGGAGCGTCATGACCTCTTCCCCACGATCGGATTCTCACTTAAAAAAGAAAAACAGAGAGACATGTGAGAAACCCGGATGATTTTATTCCTGTGTGTATGTGTGTGTGTGTATATAGAGTCCAGCACTGTTATTTCTCACACTACTATTTCCTCTTTGCCCTTTTGTGACCAGCTCAGCCAAAAACACTTAATGTAGGATTTTTGCATTTCATAAACTTTGCAGTGTTGTAAATGTTTCAGATTGTGAACATTTATATCACAATTGCAAGTCTTTACTGAACATACAGTTGTGCCCAAAAGTTTGCATACCCCTTGCAGAATCTGCTAAATCTTAATACTGT
>NC_071258.1:22711202-22746202 GCF_023375685.1 Ictalurus furcatus
AGAAATGCTTGTGTTTGTGGTGAGTGAATGTGAGACTAACAGGAGGTTTTTTAGAATATAGTCAATGTTAATATGAATTAATAACATTCAATAAGTTAAGAAATCTTACTTTAATCTTCAGAATTTAGTTCATGTGTTAATGTTAATTTGAGTAATGTGTTTTCTGTTTATGAGACCAGTTACTGTGAAACAACTTGTTGAAATGGAGAGAATAACGTTTTTATTCGCATTTCTTTCAGAATTGTAGAATTAATTATTATTAATTTAAAAGAAGGTATAAAAGGCAGAACTATTGGTATTGGCCGATATCACTCTGAATAATCGGTTATTGGTTGAGAAATTTAGTATTGGTGCATCTCTAATATGCATGTATGTATGTATTTTCTTCTTTATAAAAATTCATAACACTACTTGTTACATTACCCTGCCATTAAATTACAAAAAAAACTTGTAAACACTGCTACACTGCTGCGAGGGGGTTTCTAATACAGCTGCTGAGGGAGAGATGGTAAATTTGACATCTTTTTCTCTTCTGACTGCCGTAATTCATCTCTATATTTTTTTCCTCTCTTGGAAAGTCATGGAAAGGAAAGACTGTATTTTTTTCCCACTTTCACTGTTGGAGCAAATGGTAATGAATGGTTTGCTCTGGTCTCCCATATACCTCTATAGAAGTTTACCCTGCTATAGTTCACTTAAACCCAGAAATGGATGTATATGCACGAACACAATCCATTATAGCTGATGTATCATGTAGCATGATTGAAGTAATGTGCAGGTCTTAATTTTTGGAAATGTCTTGAATATGGTAATAAAAAGTATTAAATTTGATCTGCAGATATCCTGGCAGCATTTTGCCATCCCACTAGGAAGACGTATCAGAATGCCCTACCTACCTACCTACCTACATACATACATACATACCTACATACATACCTACATACCTACATACATACATACATACATATTTATATTATCATCTTCCTCCTCTGTCTCTGGATGGCAAGTGGCAAATTATTATGACTAACTTAGCAAAAGATAATGGCTTACCTAAAAGTAGTTAGCTGATATACTGATCTTGTGATGTATTTAAATAACACTATTTGCTTAGTAAAATCACTCATTGCTCGTACAGGACTAGTATTATATCAGCTATCATTTTCACATGTTAACTTATTTAGGTAGCTAGACAGGCTAGTTTCAGCTGAAATGCACTAATGGTAGCTGCATTTATGTGCTAAGTAGAGTACGGTGACGGCCAAATATTCCACGGCAATAATAATGTAGTGGGTGTAAGTGCCATTATATGTGTCTGTGTGAATGACTTGTTGCTTAGTAGAAATACTTGTTTTCTGCTTCGCTGTGATACTGTTAGGTGTTGTTAAGCAGGTGTAGACAGCATTACTGGCCATAAGAGGGCTGACAGGTTACTGAGTTTTCACTAAATATTAATATCAGAATATGCACATAAATATTAATATCAGAATATGCACATAAAAACACTTTATTTATAAAGGTAACATAGAGGGCTCAACTACTATAAAAATACCTTTATCAAGTAACAATGTGCATGTGTGTGTGTGTGTGTACATACTCTCTGCTGCTGACAGCCGCGTGGAACACACCGAGTCGATCAGTGTTGCAGCGGATGAGCTGAGTCAACACATCGATCCACTCACTCGTCTCGACACAGTTCCCTGCCTGAACGTAGAGAGGTTTGTCACTGAAGATCACCTGGAACATCTGAGAATGAGATGAGAGAGGGGAACAAAGAGTGAGAGAGGCAGACAGACAGATAATTAATATTGTTCGAACAGTCAAACTGAACTGAACAGGTAGGCAGTTCGCCGCTCACGTTTTTGCGGTTGAAGGTGCTCTCATCCAGTTTCTCTACTCCTGTGATGCTCTTTACAGGAATCACACACAGTGGAACTTTCCCTGCGCGCGCACACACACACACACACACACACACACACACACACACACACACACACACACACACACACAGATAAGAACATTTTTAATACTTATATGCAACACTATCAGTCTATCTAAACAGAGAGACAGACAAACACAGACAATTGATCCAGACAGACAGATAGATAAGAATAAAAACTGTACATAGGTTTTTATACAATACAATGGCTTATGATTGTATTGGTGAGTGGAGGTGCTCAATGTGAAGCCATATAGACTACAATAACAGGGATATTATATATATATATATATATATATATATATATATATATATATATATATATATATATATATATATATATATATATTTTTTTTAGAAAGTGTCCAGACAGTAAGAGAGGCAGTACTTCACTCAGTTTACATTCTATCCTGAAACTGACACAAAAGTATTTATCAGGCTTTAACAGTTGGAGCTGGAGCAATTGAAATATAGAGTAACACATCATCAGCTTAAACAGTGGCCATGTTGTAGGTATGAAGAGATACAGGGTGTGTATCTGGACTAGATCTAATATGGCAGGTTCCCGCGCTAACCTGTTAGCTTTCATAAAAGTGAATGGGCTGGGATATGTAGCCGTTTGTTCCAATTGTTGCATTGGGTTCTGTGATATTTACACACATGTACTGAACATTCTTCAATATATCTTTGCATGCTATAATGCTGTTACAGCCAGAAGACACACTCTCATAGAGAAACCATACATGGACATTTAGTTAAGGATAGAGCAGAGTGATATTGCACCAAAAAAAATAAAACAATAATACTAATAGGCTAATTAGTGTTAAATGGCCTAGCACTCTACACTCAATTAAAGCCTGACGGAGGACGCAGGGGTGCTAAGACATTTAACTACTAGCTCTATGTTATAGATATAGTGAAGCAGACCTGCGTGTAATGTACAGTGTGTAACGGATAATATACTGGTATAATATAAAAGTCTGTGAACATCTAACCTCCCACTCCAGATTTAAGCGCCCTTTTACTGTTATAATAACCTCCACTCTTCTGGGAAGGCTTTCCACTAGATTTTGGAGCATGGCTGTGGGGATTTGTGTTCATTCAGCTACAAGAGAGGTCAGAGGTCTTAGCGAGGTCAGGCATTGATGTTGGGTGAGGAGGCCTGGGGTGCAGTCAGTATTCCAGTTCATCCCAAAGGTTTCAGGACTCTAGTTCTACTCCAGGTTTGGCAAACCATATTTTGTGCACATGGGCACGGTCAAGTCAAGACATCCAATACAACTGTGTGCTTCCAACTTTGTGGCAACAGTTTGGGGAAGACCCACATATGGCTGTGAAGTCAGGTGTCCACAAACCTCTGGACATATAGTGTAGTCTTATGCAGTTGACTGTCGAATTGTCATCATCTAGTCTGAAATAATATCAGGCTAACAGAGGACATTGAGCTGCTTTCTCCACCATCGGTTTTTCCACCACCCTGACTAGCCAACATTCCCACAGTGGAGACTAGTGAATGTATTAGCTGACTAGTCTATGTAACCCCTAGCACTATGAAGTGTGGTGTATATTGTGTGTGTGTGTGTGTGTGTGTGTGTGTGATCACCTTTTTGTTTATGGTATGACAGCTCTCGACTGGTAACTCTCAACCAGCGCTTCTTAAAGTTCTTCCCTAGAGGCTTTTTACCCTGGGCTCGCTTGTGGACCTCTCTAAACACACACACACACACACACACAAAGTTTGTACACTGTAATCACACCCATAAGCCAGCTTGCTAAGTCTGAGAGTCTATAATGGTTTTTCACCCCTCTTTCAGCACAACCGAATCTTCCGCTCCGCTGGTGCCTTTACACACGTTGGACGAGATGTCATCTAAAAACTGGAGAGTGAGTGAGAGGACAGATGAAACACACACACATACAAATACTCACAGTAGGGTAAAAGGGGGATTATTCTTACCTTCTTTACTTTCTCTATACATTGATCTTCCTGGAATAATTTGAAGAAATCACACATGTAGGTCTCTTTGAAGCTCGACTGCACACACACACACACACACACACACACACACACACACACACACACACATCAGTGAGCATGAGGGACATGAAGATCAGAATGTTTCACAAACTGTTCGCTGATACATAGGCTATACAGTCATGGGAAAAAGAAAGCACACCCTCCCTGTGTTTTTAGCTATTAGGGCCTAAATAACAATTGTGTGGTCCTCACCAGCTTCTATAAAGAAACAAATACCCTCAGGTATTTTTCAACATATTTCGATTTTTCCGCAAAAAGCAAACCAAGATTAACAATAACTTGAAGAAACTTTTTATGTAAGAGAACACATTGTTCTGGATAAATTTTGGCCCACTCTTCTGTACAATATTATTCATCATAGTTCATTGATGTTTGAGGGAATTTGCTTATGCACAACTCTCTTAAGATCTTGCCACAGCATCTCAATGGGGTTGAGGTCTGGACTTTGACTTGGCCATTCCAACACCTTCCTTCATATGTCAATTTGCTGGTGTGCTTGGGATCATTGTCCTGTTGCATGACTCAAATTCAGCCCAGTTTAAGCTACTGTACAGATGGCCTCACATCTGTCTCAAGAATATTCTGGTATAAAGTGGAGGTCATCGTTGTCTCAATGACTGCAAGTTTCCTAAGTCCTGTGGCTGCAAAACAAGTCCAAATCATTACCCCTCCACCACCATGTCTAACACTTGGTATGAGGTGTTTTTGGCGATATGCTGTGTTTGGTCATCATGCACAGCACCATGTTTGGCGAAAAACAAACATCTCTTCCACCTTGGTCTCATCAGTCCAAAGGATACTGTTCCAGAACTTTTGTGGTTTGTTTGGATGCAATTTTGCAAACCTTATTCGTGCTCCATATTGTTTTTGGAGAGAAGGGACTTTTTCCTAGCCACCATTCCACGAAAGCTATACTTTCTGATTGTGCTGTTATGAACATAAACATTTAATGTGCTTACAGAGGCCTGTTGGTCACATGATGTAGATCTTGGGTTTTTCTTTATATATCTTAGCATTAAATGGTCTGACCTTGGAGTAAATTTGCTGGGACGCCCACTCCTGGGATGATTGGCAACTGTCTTAAAGGCTGTCGAGTTATAATAAACAATCCTTCTCAGTGTAGAATGGTGAATTTCAAATTGTTTGGAGATGGCCTTATAACCCTTCCCAGATTGATGAGCAGCAACAATTGCTTCTCTGAGGTCATGGCTGATGTCCTTTCTTCTTGGCATGATGTAGACACACAAGTGCGTGGTCCAGAACACCAAACTGACAAATGTTCTGCTTTTATTGAGGTAATCACACTTCTTGATGAATTAATCTTGTGCATTTCATTAGTAACACACGACTGCTAATTTCTCTCTTAATGATTGTCAAAGTGTACTTATTTTGCCCACCTGGTTTCTGAATGTTGGTTTACTTTTTGGGAAAAAATGACTGCATATTGAAATCTGTTGTGTTTTTGTTGTCAGCTGAGGTTATTTATTTATTTATAGAAGTTAGTGAGGACCAGCCAAGTATTATTTAGGTGGTGATAAATAAAAAAATAGAATTGAGTGAGGATGTACTTTCTTTTTCCCATGACTGTCTATTTCATTTCCCATGTCCTATTTCTAACACAGTATTTCTGGAGACCCTTACTGGAGACCCTTACCATGGGCAGGGGCACATCAGTTTCTTCCAATTTGGTCATTGCCAATGGTCACCCATAACTAATTCTCCATTATCGCATGACAGCTATCAACCAGGGAGAAGGAGGTCTAACAAATGCTGCCACTGCTTCTTTTTAACTTGCTGATTATGCAATATGAAAGGGCATCTGAACATGCTCAGAGTTGATGCTAACTGGCCATTTCTATATCCATGAGCTCACAGACACCCATGACTGTACACACAGCCATGGAGGGCTATAGCATCAAGGGGATTTCAAACTCCTGACAACAGCGTGAACACTTTTCTGTTGCGCTACTCTTATTGAAGCCCCACATCTATGAGGAAATGCATCATGGACAGAGTGCACCCTTCAAGGAATTTCCTGACCAAAATCAAAAGCACCTGCACTGTCAATCAACTATTTTTGTCTCTTTCTGAGGTCCTCAGAAATCTCCACTGTTCATGCCATGATACACTTCCACAAACATGTGTTGTGAAGCTTGGACTCTCATAGAGGTTAAAGATTCACATACTTTTGCCACTCACAGATATGTAATATTGGATCACTTTCCTCAATAAATAAATGACCAAGTATAATATTTATGCTTCATTTGTTTCATTTGATTCTCTTTGTCTAACTTTTTGGACTTGTGTGAGAATCTGACAATGTTTTAAGTCATATTTATGCACAAATCTAGAAAATTCAAAACTTTCAAGCACCACTCTACATCGGTCCATCTCTAAGGTGCAGACGGACCGATGTGGATGCAGTGGACTGAAGGATGTTTGTGCACGTGTTTACCAGTTTGTTTTTAGACAGGCTGCTCCAGCTGCCCAAAGTCTGGATGGTTTTAGAGATGAGTGTGAGAGTTCGGGAAACTTCTGGATCCTTAAAGAGAGAGAGCAGCAAAACGTTAACCCATGGGGAGTTCATGAGAAGAGAAACCAGACTGGGAAATCGAGACAGACATGCAGCAGAAGAAATTTGTCAGAATAAGTGTGGGGACGAATGTTGTGTCTCTGGTTATTCTCAAGTACTAACCAACTGAAGTGCAAGAGGTGTAAATTGGCAGAAAAAGCTCAGAAAAGGAATATATACATGTTTTTATACTTGTGTAACAATGGCTTGTTCAAAGTGCAAACATCTGACAATAGATGTTGCTAAGGGATACAGACACTGCTAGTGTTTACAAGACCATTATTAGTGTAAATGATTTTGCGAGACACCTCAATGTTTAAGAGATGTGATGCAATGTTCACATTTTTCAATATTGAGGAATCCATATAAGCATACTTTGTGGTCGCGCCTAAGTTTACTAACTCTGAAAATGACCCACATTCATACAGAGGGTAATGTACAGGTTGAGTACTTTAAGTGAACCATGAAATTTTATTGCATCTAACTTACACATAGTGGCAGTCCATCTGCAACATTTACAGACCTTAATGTCGGTCAAAGAAGAGAATCTCCAGAGTGTGCTTAACATGATTGTGAGTCTAACATAGCAAGTCAGAGAGAAGCAGTCACTGCCATTCTTTTCATTCAGTTGCTGCTAATGGGCTCGCAAACCACAACATTACAACATGGAAGCCAAAAAAAGGTTTACATACACATAGGCTAAAGATATTCACAACTCCACACTTTTCATTTTACCATACATTCCTCTAGGCAAGTCAATTAGAGCATCTACTCTGTTCACATTAGAGGTAATAATAATAAAAAAAATCCATTAGAGATAGATTTATGTCAGATTTAATTCACTATATCAGAATTCCAGTGGATCAAATGTTTACATACACCAAGCTAACTGTCTGTTTTAACAGTCTGGAAGATTTCACAAATTGATGTAATGACATTTCTAAGCTTCTGATTGGCCAGTGCCATAATTAGGAGTTACCCGAGTGGTTTAATTTAAGGGCCTGTGACTTTTTGCCCTTGACTCCACTGGGAAAATGTAAGTAACTCAGTTTGTGCACCTCAACAAACCTAGTTCCATATTGGGGGCAATTTCCAAATAACTGAGAGTACCATAAACATCTGTACAAACAACTGAATGAACAAACTTTGGTCTGAAAGGTTCAACTGAACCCCAAAACAATAACAAAGTAACTGGTGAAGGAGTTGGAGGCAACAGGCACCAAAGTATGTACATCCACCATTAAGAGCGTCCTATATAACCATGGCATGAAAGGCTGTCCCCAAGGAAGAATCCACTACTTCAAGACTGGCATAAAAAAGCCAGACTGAAGTTTGCAGGTGATCACCAGGACGATGTCCTAGCCTTTTATTCTCAGATCAGATTAAACAAAAAATTATCAGTGTGGACATAATGATCCATGCTATGTATGGAGGAAAATGTGTGAGGCTTTTATTCCAAAGAGCACCACCCCAAATAAGAAGCACGGTTGTGGCAGCATCATGTTGTAGGGTGTTTGGCTGGAAAATGTATTAGTGCACTTCAGAAAACAAAAGGCATCATGAGAAAGGAAGATTATCTAGAAATACTGACGCAACACCTTAAGACATCAACCAGAAAGTTAAAACATGGTTCACAACTGGGTCTTCCAGCAGGAAAATGATCCTAAGCATTCCTCCAAAAATTGTAACAAAATAGTTTAAAGGCAACAAAGTGAATGTATTGGAGTGGCCCTCACAAAGCCCTGGAATGAATCCCATAGTACGTTTGTGGACTGAACCGAAAGATTGCGTCTGAGCAAGGAGACTCACAAACATGACTGAGTTACACCAGTTCTGTCAGGAGAACAGATTCAAGAATTTGATTCATTTGATTTGATTCAAGAATTCAACTCAGTTAAGCAATTAAAAAGTAATGGCACCAAATACTAACAATGTATACGGAAACTTTTGACCTGAAGCCATGCCACACTACTCAGACTTAAAAATTCAATGTCTAGTGTATGTTTATGTGCACGTGCATGTGTGCAAACTCACTGGATGGTGTGGCCGGAGCTGGAAGGTGTGTGGAGAGAGCACAGCTACAGCAAAAAACCTCAGGAACACAAAACTGCTCACAGCAGAATACTGAACATGAGGATCACCTACATAGAAAGGGAGACAGTGAAATTAAGTGTGTGTGTGTGGTTGGGGGCGTTGGGGCAATGAAACAAAGAGAGAGAGACATTATACATTATAAAGGCTGTCTATTATACGTGTGTTATTATTATTATTACTAAGGGTGTTATTACACAATGCAATTACACCCTTAATAATAACACATGTATAATATATAAACCTTACAATGATTTTGGCAATACTGCATGCAAAAAGGTGATTAGTGCCCCCAAATGGTTCCTAGGAAACACTGCAGATGCACTTTTTGGGGCTTATTGGCTATATTTAATATTAGGAGTGGGCAATATGACATACATATATTACAATACCTGAAGACATTCATATGATACGCCATTGCTATGATACACAAAGCTGTTAAAACATTTCTCTACTAATGTTTGTGTGTGTGTGTGTGTGTGTGTGTATGGTGTATGTGTGTGACTCACTGGGAAAGCGGCGAGAGGCGAGCTGACGTAGGGATCGGAACACGTCACACATCAGAGGTGGACAACTCGCACTTGACTCCGTAATGGACGAGAACACCTTCTGTACATAGATCTGCAGGTTCTCCTACACACACACACACAGGGTTTAATGAGACCACAAATCGCAGGCTAAATTAATAAAGTGTTTATGTGAGAGTGTGAGGGTGTGCAAGTGCTGACCTTATTGACCTCAACGTTATCTCCCTCCTTCAGTTTGATTGGATCAATTTCACATGATTTACTAGACTCACAAATCTGGAAACAAAAGGAAAAAAAAAGAGCAATATATAATAAGAGAGAGTGTATTCGAGTAAGACTGATGCAAAGGCAGCACCCCCCAGTGGCTATTACCTCATCCAGCACAGGCTTCAGCGTGATGTTCAGATAATTTCGTCCCACCATCTTCATCATATCATCGATACAGCGTGTGGCCAGAGAATTCCCACGAAAGATGGTGTTCGCCTCTCTGCACAGGGAAAGAGACAGGGAGAGACTGTGAGTATCACATGCACTTCCCTAAATTATTAATCAACCAATTTATACACATCATAGAATAGCAGTGTACCAGGGTTTGATGCACAGATCACATGCAGTGTAAGCTATAGACTTATGAGGCAGTAACCACAGCTTTAAGTCGTGCTGGTGCATGTATTTCATTTTCATCTCTAGCACATGCTGCACATCACTCAGTGTGATGAGAATGGAGCTCTTGATCTGGCTACAACCACGATTTGATTTCACTTCATGTGTGATGGGCAAATTACAGTACAGACATGAACATGATCAAATTACCAAAATAGAAAAGAAAAAGTAGTTTGCCTAGCACCTTTAGTTTAGTTTTAATTTATTGACACAATAACGTCAATGACTTGTTTCCATTATGGTCATTCTAAAACTAGACATCGTCTAAAATACCATTTTAAAACACATAATATAAAAGAATTAGTTCATCATATGGTCACATGATCATGTCTCACTAAAACTAATAAAACTGGTTGTACACTTGGTTCCATTCACATGCTCCGGAATATCCTAATTAGGGTTATCAATATTTGTACTAAATCTATCCAAATTAAGATCAGCTACACTCTGTCTTGTATTGTACTTGTGCCTCTCACTATTCATTGGAAAAAAAATCATTTGGCAGATAATTTGGAGCCTTATCTTATACAGTGTAAATTAGGGCAATTAACAATTAATTGAATATTTATCTCTATTACGATTTTGACTGCCCACGATTATATGAACATGAGCGACTGCGATACTGACGTTTAAAGTTCATCCTCTGCTCAGAGAAAACTCCTCTGCATATCAAATCAAGCGCTTCCTAAACTTACAGCCACTCACCATAGAGCGGCGCAGGGATGATGTCATTTTATATACCAAAACCGGGAAATGAGTTAGCATTTTAGCGCTTCTGGTTCCATCGCCCCGAAGTCAATGGGTTTTTGAATGGGGTTTTGGTTAAAAGCCTGAAATAAGGTCTGTGGTGAACACAAGCTCAAAATATTTTAACGTTTTATTCTACGAGATAAAATACATCAGTAATATCCCACTCGTGAATTTTTAAAAGCTTTTATGTGTATTGAAAAAGGCGGTTGTTAACAAGTTGCTAAATAAGACTACAGATGTTGTCGTGGACATTAACCGTCATCATGCAAACAGGAAAAGTCTTTACAAATAAACTGGTGCACGTGTGCTGTGCACAATTCCCAAAAAAACGTGGCTGAAGATTCATCCACAGAGTAAATCCGTATTATGGAAAATGTTTTAAATCAAGTTTGTAAAAGTTGTCGGAAGCTTGGTGATGGTGATGTTGAAGTCGAGTGAACGTGGTGTACTTTGTTTATAGCACACGGTTAGCTTTTTATTTCTGGCGATTGTATTTAGGCTTCAAACTTCATAAAAATTGTGTTAATCTGTGGAAATTATCTTGATGGACAAAACGTGTTAGTATTGTAACCTTTTGTTGATCACAGAGCTTATTTTTTGCAATAATCCAAAAGTCTATGGGAAAATCCTATTGGGTTTTTGTCAAGGGAACCGGTGTGATGATAACTTCCAGGTTCTGGTACAAAATGACGTCGTCCCTGCACTGTTCTATTGGGTGATTTGGCTGCGTCTCTCCTCCTGTAAACACTGTTATTGCCTTTTCTGCATACGCCTGAATTGTTTTCATTTGGTTGATGGTATTTTTATTTTTACTTATCCTATATTTTAGGTACAATTTTATTGATATTTTGCTTCTACGAGATGATCCACTTTAAGGATCAGTCTAATTTAATGCAAATTTTTGTACATTAGCAGGAATGTAGCACAACATGGAGGTGAAAGCAGCAGTCTGTTTATTTAAATGTGAAAGTGCAATAAAAATATGTTGTCCCTAAAATCAATGAATAATCGTGATCTCAATATTGATCAAAATAATCGTGATTATCATTTTGGCCATAATCATGCAGCTCTACTGTAAATACAACTGTAAAACATATTTAAAGTACTTAAATATCTTACATATAAAATAATGCATAATCTGATGCTTAAAAAACCCCCACCTTACAACAGATGCAGGATACAACTGAGATGAAATTAGGTTAAACTCAAGCAACCATGGCAGTTTGGTGGTGCTGGGATTTGAACACACAACCCTGTAATCTGTAATCCAACACCTTAACCACTGAAGTGGTTGAATCAATGCAAGCTAGTTGTGGTGGCTCAGTGGTTAAAACGTTGGGTTTCAGAGGAGAGGGATGGCTTCAAATCCCAGCACTGCCGAACTGCTATAGTTGGGTCATTGAGCAAGACCCTTAACTTTAAGTTAAGTTGTATCCTGCATCAATTTTAAGGTGCCATTTTTCTTTGGAAAGCACCACCCACACGAGCAACTGAACTGGATTATGTGTTATTTTATACTATGCAAGATTACAGCACTTTACTGTAAATATGCTTTTACAGATGGACATTGCTGGTAACCATGTTGCCAGTAAATTACTGTAAAATTTACATTAAATGTTTTACAGTGTAACTGTAATTGCAGTGGTGCTTGAAAGTTTGTGAACACTTTAGAATTTTCTATATTTCTGCATAAATATGACCTAAAACTTCACAGAGAATCCAATTAAACAAATGAGACAAAAAATATTATACTTGGTCATTTACTTATTGAGGAAAATGATCCAATATTCCCATTTAATATCTGTGAGTGACAAAAGTATGTAAACCTTTGCTTTCAGTATCTGGTGTGACCCCCTTGTGCAGCAGTAACTGCAACTAAACGTTTCTGGAAACTGTTGATCAGTCTTGCACTTCGGCTTGGAGGAATTTTAGCCCATTCCTCAGTACAGAACAGCTTCAACTCTGGGATGTTGGTGGGTTTCCTCACATGAACTGCTTGCTTCAGGTCCTTCTACAACATTTCTATTGGATTAAGATCAGGATTTTGACTTGGCCATTCCAAAACATAAACTTTATTCTTCTTTAACCATTCTTTGGTGGAACGACTTGTATTCTTAGGGTCGTTGTCTTGCTGCATGACCCACTTTCTCTTCAGATTCAGATTTATAATTCACTGGTATAATTCAAAATTCATTGCTCCATCAATGATGGTAAGTCGTCCTGGCCCAAATCATGATACTACCACAACCATGTTTCATAGATGGGATAAGGTTCTTATGCTGGAATGCAGTATTTTCCTTTCTCCAAACATAACACATAATTTCGGTCTCCTCCGTCCACAAAACATTTTTCCAACAGCCTTCTGGCTTCTCCATATGATCTTTAGCAAAGTGTAGATGGGCAACAATGTGTTTTTTTTTTTTTGGA
Organism: Ictalurus furcatus; assembly: GCF_023375685.1. Taxonomy (NCBI): domain Eukaryota; kingdom Metazoa; phylum Chordata; class Actinopteri; order Siluriformes; family Ictaluridae; genus Ictalurus; species Ictalurus furcatus. The sequence goes on from NC_071258.1 coordinate 22,724,207, forward strand.
GAGCAGTGGTTTTCTCCTTGCAACCCTGCCATGCACACCATTGTTGTTCAGTGTTCTCCTGATGGTGGATTCATGAACATTAGCATTAACCAATGTGAGAGAGGGCTTTAGGGCTTTAGCTTAAAGTTACCCTGGATTCCTTTGTGACCTCATGGACTATTACATGTCTTGCTCTTGGGGTAATCTTTGTTGGTCTCCACTCCTGGGGACGGTAACAATGGTCTTAAATTTCCTGTACACAATCCGTCTGACTGTGGATTGGTGGAGTCCAAACTCTTAGAGATGGTTTTGTAATGTTTTCCAGCATGATGGGCATCAACAACTCTTTTTCTGAGGTCCCCAGAAATCTTCTTTGTTCGTGCCATGATACACTTCCACAAACATGTGTTGTGGAGATCAGACTCTGATAGATCCCTGTTCTTTAAATAAAACAGGGCGCTCACTCACACCTGATCGTCATCCCATTGACACACTTGACTCTAATTTCACCTTCAAATTAACTGCTAATCCTAGAGGTTCACATACTTTTGCCAATATTGGATAATTTTCCTCAATTAATAAATGACCAAGTATAATATTTTTGTTGCATCTGTTTAATTGGGTTCTCTTTGTCTACTTTTCTGATGATGTTTTAAGTCATATTTACGCAGAAATATAGAAAATTCTAACTGAAAAACTTTCAAGCACCACTGAATATACTACCTAAAAAAGAATAGGCAGTCTGTGTGTCTGTGCGTGTGTGTGTGTATGTGTATGAGAGAAAGAGAGACTCACTGTGTGTTCTCCAGCTCTAAGGCAGCAATAGCCGTGAGAAAAGGCAGCAGTCTGTTGTGATACAGTAAAAGTCGCACTAAAGGCAGTGAGGCTTCGGATCGATCTCTACACACGTCACCCAGAATATGAGCAGCAGATGCTGAGATTGGCTACAGACAGCAAATGAGAGAGAGTGAGACAGAGAGAGAGAGAGAGAGAGAGAGAGAGATTATCTTAGTGCTAGCTTTTGAAAAGACATGGAGCAAGATATTTTTTTTAAAGAAGATCAGATCCTTCAAATACAGAGTAGATGACTCCTTCTGCTGTCAAGTAAATAAAGAACAGGCCTTAAAGACAGACTTGATTTAATCTATTCTATCCGTCAGTCTCTCTACTTTATATAGCAGGTGTGCTGCGTGCTTTGTGTGTGTTACCTGTACATCGGGTGATTTGAGTAGTAGGTTTCTCAGGTTGATGTAGTTGTTTGGCGGCAGCACGTTGTCCTCAGTGTAACAAACATTCAAACGCAAAGAGCCGAGATCGTCAGGCTTACACTTCACACCATTACCTCTTGGCAGGAGGAGATACCTGCATGCATGCACAGAAACACACACACACTTCATTTAAAGACTTCATTATTATTTTCATCAATCCATTTATTAAACAAGTAAAGCATTCAGCTGCTCTTATCCTTCCAGCCAATCAGAGATCAGCTACTCTTATCCTTCCAGCCAATCAGAGATCAGCTACTCTTATCCTCCCAACCAATCAGAGATCAGATGCTCTTATCCTCCCAGCCAAAAATAATTCAGCTGTTCTTTAAGTTTGTTTCATTTTGTGTGCACCATTTGTGCCATTTTTAAAGATACCAAACATCTTCAATTACAGCTTCACTGCAATACATCCACTCCTTTCTTTGAATCTTGGATAACTGCAGCTTGCTGAATGTTTTCCTTTTATTGACTACCTACCACAACACATGCATAAATTAGAGCTACTTTCATGTAAATTAAATGTATGTGGGGATACCGCTGAAAACGGTTCATCTTTTGAGCTCGAATCAACTGGTTTTGACGCTGTAGCACAGTTACACGAATCAGATGCAGATTAGTTTGCATAGTTTCTGTGCACTCAAATTCTGTTCTCAATTTCTACACAACTTCAATGAATACAGGCCAATGAGAGTACAGCTGCTTTTATTTGAGAGCTAATTAGCTTTCAGCACACACAAACACACATAGAGACAGAAGGCGCAACTTTTATATTCTGAATCAGCAGCAGAAACGAGACAGTTTGCTTTGGAAAGTGTGTGTGTGTGTGTGTGTGTGTGTGTGTGTGTGTGTGTGTGTGTGTGTGTGCCCCTTACAGAAGCTTAACCATGCACTAGACTCAATGGCCTCATTCAAAACATGTAGATCAGTATCAACAAGTTCCCTTATCTCTGTCTTGCTCTCTCAAACACACACACACACACACACACACACACAATATTTACAAAACACTACCAGCAGGACTCTATGTTTAAAGTGGCTTGAGGACACAGAGGACATAAGCCGGAAGAGTCGGCTCCAACACGCACGCACGCACGCACGCACACGTACACACATACACACACACGCACACACACACACGCACACACACAAATATTCTGCCCATTCAAAGAGTGTAGTGCTGAATCCGGATGATTGGACAGATAAGCTGAGAGCTGACTGGCTGGGCAGATAAGAGCAGCTGTGTGCTGATTGGCTTTTATCGTGCAACTCCATCTGGTCATGAGCACTGCTCACTCATTACCACTCTGTATTGCCAGCCCATATTCCACAGTGTGACTGTGTGTGTGCGCGTATGTGTGTGACTGTGTGTGTACGTACCAAGCTTTGTGTACGTGGTCATTTCTCAGGATTTTTACTGACACTCTTGTTTCACCCAGAAACACATCCTGAGCCAGATTCCCATTATTCCATAACTCCACCCTGCGAGACAAACAGAGAGAAAGAGAGAGAGAGAGACAGAATGAGAGAAAGAAACACAGAACATGAGTTCTCTCTGCAACACACACAGACGCTTGTCTTACTATTCTTGTGAGTACCTTCCACTGATATGTTATGCCTACACCAGGGGCGTTAGCTGAACTGTTAATCATCCGGGCCTGAGCCCAGATTCTTCTCCATCAAAAAAAATAAAATAAAAAAATTGAAACGTACTTCTAAACAGACTGTTTGCATGCATTTTTTTTTGCATGTGAGGGCTACTTGCTTAAAAAAAATTGAAAATTGTACAAAAAGTTGGATAAATCATAAAACTTGCAGGACTACCGACTGATAAAATGTAAAACTTTTTGGCTATCTAACACGAGACTAGGCTAGTTTGGTGTCACTAGCCAAGGGGAAGCACAACTAAGCTATAACTGTATGAGTTTAGCTGCTACAGAGCCATGCAAATACATTATCTTTCCTTATGCTCTTCTCATATCATTTTCACATAAACTGGAACTCAAACATTTACACACTTTGTTTTCCTGCTCAGCATCAGAGAATGTTACTGTTTCAGTTTCAACCCCTTTACTCGTTAAAAAAATAAAATAAATAAAAAATAAAAAATTGGTGTATATCCATTTCCCCTCACACTGACTGTGAGCTAGCGTTTGGCAGAATAGAGACACTGTCAGCCAATAAGACAAGAGTATTTCTATTTATTTTCCTAGTCCCTCCTCCATTCACTGAAGACATAAAATTACAACACCGCCGTCTTCTTTTACTTCAGTTACATAGTGAGGAACCGCTCCAAGTGGATAATTATTCTGGGTTAATGAAAAAATCTTCAGGGCTACAGCCCGTATGGCCCAGACCAGGTTATGCCTCTGGCTTACACCTATATCTAACCGTAATTTTAAGCTCAGTAAGGAAAACGTTTGCCCCACCCAAATCCCCCCTCACCCCCATCTCACTCATAGAGCGCTTTGGGACGAGTAAGGACACACACTTGTTAGAGAGAGAGAGAGAGAGAGAGAGAGAGAGAGAGAAATCTGTTCTCTACCCTCATAGTTTAACACTAACTGGTTAAACTGGATTTCGATGCAGATTTTGCTTTAGCTACTACACAGACACAGAGGTAACATGGTCACTGTTACTGCCCTCTAGTGGACAGCTGTCTAACTCTGACCAAGCAGAGGTGGGGAAATGTGATTAGCTGGAAGTGTGATCACCTCTTTTCCAAACAAAACAGGTGCATGTCCATGCATTTTCTATGCGACTGCAAGCAACAATTTACTGCACGTGTCTGTCTTACCCAGAGAGCGCCACTTTCACTCATTCTCACTTGTGATTTAAATGAAATGATTTTAGTTGGCTTGTTAGTATCTTGACATCTCCGACTAATTTGCGATAAACACGATGTGCAAAAACGTCTAAACGAGCAGAACTCCAGGTCGTCGGGGTCATCATTCAAGTTCGTCAACTGTTACTATTACAGTCATAATTCCATCTAAAGCCGACAAACATTTAATCGCTCCTTCTTGAGATATCGACCTAGTGGAGGAGACGTCATAAATAATCAACAAAGCTATTCTGATTTCTCTCTCTCTGTTGTGTTCTCCTCTTCATTAGGTCACTGTTCGAATATTAGCGCCGTCAATTTTAATGTTATCACCATTTCTGATGGAAACAAAATTACTATATTTATTTGTGTAACATGTTACGTTAGCTATTTACAAACTGGTCATGGTACTAAGTATTAGTATTATAAGTACACTAGGTGATGAGGTGTTCATTAAGTGTTTCCATATAGCTAGTTACCTCAGGAAACTTATCACCTCATAAAGATTTTATGAGTTGGTCAAAATGATTGCCGTTTATTGTAATATTGTTATTGGGAGCAGTGGTGGCTTGGCAGTTAAGGCTCTGGGTTACTGATCGGAAGGTCGGGGGTTCAAGCCCCAGCACTGCCATGTTGCCACTGTTGGGCCCTTGAGCAAGGCCTCTGCTCCAGGGGTGCTGTATCATTGCTGACCCTGCGCTCTGACCCCAGCTTCCTGACACGCTGGGGTATGTAACAAAAAGAATTTCACTGTGCTGTAATGTATACGTGATTAATAAAGACGATGTGGATAATCGTTACTGGCGCTAAAATGTTGTTTATCTGACTGAGTGATGAATAAGAGATCGTTAAGTTTACTCACTAAATAAAAAGCTAACTAACTGGCCAACAACGATACTGTCATTCTTTGAGGAGAAATTTTTTACGTCACGGCTTTATGAAAAGTTGCTACAGTCACTTGTAGGCATTGCTGACAACTGTTTAATTACATAGAGAGAAAAGAGATGAAAAGAGAAGCTCACTTGATCTCCAGTTTCTCAATGTCCTCATCCTCTAAATGGAAGTTCTTCCTGTTGTAGTTGCTTGGCCTGGAAACCTGCGTGCGCACACAAACACAGCTTCGTGCGTTGGTCACCGGTGTAATTATAATGAGTGTGCGTTTAGCAAAGCTGCTGATTTGCAAGTCGCCGTGTCTCCCATCACGACGACGTCAATGCAGCTGGCTGCTGGAAGCCACTCTTACCGACATTCAGAGTGCGTCAATGGGAACGTTTCACAGTCTACTCGGAAAGCTTTTCAACTGTGTAACATTTCATTTAAACAAATCGAACAAATTCTCTGCTCTGGGTTGGACTCACAGAAACCAGGGGAAGAGGAAAAAGAAGTATAAAAGTGGATGCAGGGGCTGGGGGAAAATACTGTATTAAAGTGCACCTATTATGGTTTTTCAAATATTACCTTTCATGTAGTGTGTTATAGAGCTGTTTGTGAATGCAAAAAGTGGACAAAGTTTAAAAATTCAAACGTGCACGACAAACGGAGTTATTGACTCCCAAAAGAAGGAACCGATTCTGAATAGCTGAAACGAATCGTTAGTAATTCCAGACTTCACTTCCTGTACTAACCTACATAAGTTTGTAATAAAAAGCCCCGCCTTTGGTCTTCATTGGCTGCTCGCTGACAGCGGTAGACCAATCACAACAGACTGGGACATCAGACCAATCAGAGCACAGTATGCTCTCTGAAAGAAGGAGTTTACAGTGAATCCTTTAGAACGGATCATTTAACGAGTCGTTTGTGACACTGGGGGAAAAGGTGATGCTGCAATTTAAATTATGAGCATGTTAAAAAAAAGCGCTATATAAGTGCAGACCACATTAAAGTGTTTTTTGACCATGGATACATGTAAATCTATTGTAGGAGACCTTTAAAACAAAATTAGGCATGTTTCAAAACCATAATAGGTGCGCTTTAAGACACATCGATTATTTTACTTCATGGCAACACTGTATGTCTGTTTACCTCAAAGTAAATTGTCTCATCAAAGTGAGGGTCGCTGGTTTTCTTCTTCACCTTTGTCTTCCTCTGATCTGCCCTGCGTACACAATAACAGAGAGAGAGAGAGAGAGAGAGAGAGAGAGAGAGAGAGAGAGAGAGAGAGAGAGAGAGAGGGAGGGAGGGAGGGAGGGAGGGAGGTGAATTGAGACTGTAATGTAGGCCATGTCATGTATCGAGGCTTTAATTACCACACGTCTGTTACGGCTTTCCGCAAGCTTTAGATAAAAACTTCCTGTACAGTTTCCATAAACACACACACACACACACACACACACACACACACACACACACACACACACACATACCAGAGTAACTGGCATTAACTGTGTGTGTGTGTTATGGAAAGTCTCATCTCCATCTGTATCGAGTGTAAACAGGGCAGCAAGAGGGAGACATCATCAGTCACCTTCTGCTCGGGTGTAGTGATATGACTAATTCCTGATACAAAAGGTGTAGTGACATTTAATACAGTAGTATGCAGTTTGAGACACAGCCTTTGTATTCATGACTCGTGATTGCTCACTATTACAAATGCGTTATGAAAATAAAATAACTAGATAAACTGTCACTCTGCTGTAATCTCTCTGTGTGCGTACTGGACATCAGGCACATCCTCACAGCTGTTAGGTGTAGCTAGCTGCCTAACTCTAGCTAACTAGCTAGCCAAATATATAGTGTAGAGATAATAACTATTAGAACTGATCATTTCTGCTGTTTTTGCCCCCCCCCCTTTTCCATTTACGTGGAAAAGTAAATTTTTTCCCCATAATTTAAGTCAAAAAATGGAACTTTCATATATTCTAGATTCATTACACATAAACTGAAACATTTCAAGCCTTTTTTTGTTTTAATCTTGATGATTATGGCTTACAGCTAGCTCATGGAAATCAAAAATCCAGTATCTCAAAATATTAGAATAATACAATACACTAAATAGCCATATACAATCCTAGTACCTTGTGCTAACAATACCAAACAATGACCTGAGGCTTCGTACTGACGTATATGAGTTACCCATTTTTAATTTTACTTGATCTCAGCATGGCATTTGACACAGAGGATCTCAAGATGCTTATCCATCATCTTGAAATTTGGGTAGGTCTATCAGAGACAGTTTTAGAAGGGAGTAAGTCGTATTTGGTGGCTGGAGAGTCTCTTGATTCTTCGGAAAATTATTCAGGAAAAACGTTTTGCTAAGATCCACACGGTTCTATTCACTGGAATCTCATGTGGAATTCACACACATGATTAACAACTAGACAAAAATGGATTTCCAACAATGATAAGTTAGCAGCATAATGTGTATTTATTGCATTTATTACAGTGCAAGATAGTGAGAAGGGGGTTGAGAAAGATATAGAGGGAGAGAGAGAATATGACACAAAGTACAACATGCTGACCAACATAATTCTTTCATTTAAAGTAAATAACGGGAAAATGTTAAGTAATCGTTCCAATTCACGGAAATGAAAATACTGGGAGCAAGCTCAAATATTCTTCAATATGCTGTAGAATGTTGTTTTATGCATCTTATGGCTGAAACCCAAGATAGAAGTGGAAAAATCAATATAGTTTGGGAAAAATATTTCCAAATTACTCAAATGATTCCTCATGCTCCCTGAACCACTCTTTCACAAGTGAAGCCCAATGAATATTGGTGTTGTCATCCTGGAATATGCCTGTGCCGTCAGGGAAGAAAAAAATCCATTGATGGCATAACCTGGATATTCAGCACATTCAGGTACTCAGCTGACTTCATTTTATTGACGCATAATGTTGCTGGGCCTAGACCTGACCAACTAAAGCAACCCCAGACCATAACACTTCCTCCAGAAGCTTGTACAGTAGGCACAATGCATGATGGATGCATCGCTTCACGCGCTTCCCTTCTTACCCTGATGCACCCATTGCTTTACAATAGGGTAAATCTGGACTCATCAGACCACATGGCTTTTTTCTATTCTATTCCACAGTCTGATCATGATCATTCAAGATTTTGAACATTAATTTTTCAGACCACATTTCTTCCTCAAAGTTGTCAGTTCACCACTCTCCTTCCATGATTTAATAATGCATTTGACAGTTCTTAACCCAATTTCAGCAATCTCCTTAGTTGTTTTCTCTGCTTGATGCGGGCCAACAATTTGCCCCTTCTGAAACACAGTAACATGGGATCTGCCTTCCGACATGCTTGTTTAAGAAATGAGAAGCTACACACTGCATCACTTAGGGTGAAAAGAATTGTTGCCTGCTGAAACATATTCATCAGTGCAATAATGATCCAATCATAGGCGTTCATGTATTTGTTTATTCATATCCAAACAGCGACCTATTTTTTTGGCTATGCAATGTATATGCCTTCACTATGTATGTCACTATTACACCATGCAGGCATGTCACATTAATTTCTGAGGATTTTGAGGATTCTGAGGAAGTGATGCGCCAAATTACTATAGTAAACGCTCGGTGGTCACCTTGCGTACACATCGTTAACAGCAAGTGTAAATCAGCCTTAAGCACACACCCAAAGCTACTGTACAATGGAGTTGTTCAAAGCCCAGACCTCAACCTGACCGAAAATCTTTGGCAAGACATGAAATGTGCGGTTTACTAATGGAATCCATACAGTCAGACAGAGCTTGAGGAGTTTTGCCAAGAAGAATGAGTAAAAATATCAGGATCCTCATGTGCAATGCTGATCGAGACATATCCCAGAAAATATTACTGTCTGTAATTACAGCCAGTGGTCGTTCTACCAACTACTGACCCGGAGCGAATACCAATACTCTGCTGTTTATGATTAATGTATTTTGCACCTTCAAATGTTACACATGTTGTATAAACTATGTGGGAAAAATGTCAATTAAGTTCATTCAAGAGGTAAACTTTAAAAAATGTCCTAGAATGGTGCATGAATACATATGCAATATTTATAAATATTCCTTTAAAGTAAAAAAAAGAAAAAAAGAAAAAAAAAGAACAAAAAAAAGAAGTATTTTACTGTATTTTCCCGTATATAAAGTACTGTGCAAAAGTTTTAGGCACATGCAAAGCAGTGCTGTAGAGCAAATATGCCTTCAGAATAGTGAAATTACATGTTTCTACATTTTAAAAAATACTATAAAGAGCAGTCGGCAGTAGTAAATGAAACAAAGGCAATATTTGATGTGACAAAAAAAATAGTAGTCTCTGGTAGAATTAGTGCAGTTTTATAATGATATGAGCTGTAAGTTTTATTGAGCATCTTGCAGAACCAGTCACGGTTCTTCTGGAGACTTTGACTGCACTTGCTTCTTGCAGCAAAACCCAGCAGCCTTCATTGTGTTTTTTGTCTGAAAAGTGTCTGTAATATGCTGCTTTCTTTACTAAAATACAAACATTGTTCTGTAACATTTAATTTTGTGCTGGAAAACTAATGTTTGGGAATCTAAAATATTTTTTGTACTGACTCGATAATGTAGAAGTCATAAAATAAAAAATCTATAACAAAGTTTGTACTAAAACGTTTGCACAGTACTTTGTGTGTGTGTGTAAATTACCTTGCAGGGCCGATGAGCGTTACAGAAGCGTAAGAGTCGCAGGCCTGCCCACTGATTAACGGTAAACCCTGGCACTCGATTATCCTACACACACACACACACACACACACACACACACACACACACACAGAGTAAGTGTTATTACACAATCGTTATCTAAGCCTGGTAATCTGCACCATTTTATAATCTGTGATAAAGAGGTGTGAATAATGTATGACATCACTTCCTGTAAGCTATATGTGTGTTTTAATGTTTGAATAAAGGAAAGAGAAATAGACAGACAGACAAAGGGAGACATAAAGAAACAGACAGAGAAAGACAGAGAGAGATATTGAGAGTGAAAGATAAAAGACAGTTTGTGTGTGTGTGTGTGTGTGTGTGTGTGTGTGTGTGTGGGTTACAGTGAAGCTAAAACAGAAGCACAGTTGCAGCAGGAGGAGAGCAAGTCAGACTTCCTGTTTTGGTGGCATCACTTCCTCTTTCATTACGCGATCTCTCTCACACACATGCTGACTCACCTGACCTGCAGGCGTGAAGAGGGAGGCCCGTTATCTGTGATCACTTCATTAAGCTTCATCTCTAGATGAACCTTCCCCTTGAAAATGAAAACACACACACACACACACATGTTTAATTAAATCTTTGTGAGGTATTTCCATAGTACTGTAGTTAAATAATGATGTGTGTAGTGTTAATGTTACTCCTGAACCTCAGTAAAGGAAATCTTTTGGCTCTTTTACACTATATTTGCACTGCTTGTGTGTGTTGGTTGCTCTGTTAGATGACACATATGCAGTGTTAAACCTATCGTATATAAACTACGTAACATTACCAGCATGCCATGTGTCTATAATGTGTGTGAAAGATCATTCTAACAAGGCAGAAAAACAAGGCTACATAGACAAAATTCATTTTACAACTCTAAAATAAACATGTGCCAGGAATTATATACAGTCAGGTCCATAAGTATTTGGTAAGTGATGCAAATTTTCATGATGTGACTGAAGTGTAGACCATCAGCTTAATTCAAGGGGTTGAACAAAAATGTTGCATTAACCTTTTAGAGTTAATTTCCCTCCATTTTCGCAGACTCAAACGCAATTGGACAATTGACTGATAAGACGTTTCATGGCCAGGTGTGGCCTGTTTCCTCATTACTTCATGACAGATTACACTAGTGTGTTTTCGTATACTAGTGTGTTTGCGTTTTCGTAAAACGCATAACTTTTGCTACGCCTGTCATCTACACTACTCTGGCATTTTTGACCCTCGAAAACGGAGACTTTTGGAAACACCTAAGACCCCGTTTTAGTTTAAAAACTCCGGGCTTGCGTTTTAGTGTAAACAGACCAAAACAAAGACTTTTGAAAATGAAGGCGTGGCTTCGCCCACATTTGCCCCCGTATTGGGTCTTTTAGATCATTGCGTATCCTTCCCTGATTCGTCAAGCCCCTATCATATGACCATTACGCTACCTTGATCGTGTACACAACAACACGGAGACTGAACCGCAAGCTTTGCTGGCTTTGTTGTCATTCTTAGCAGCCATTGTGCAGTTAAATTCTGTATTTTATAATTCTGCAGCTACCTACATGTGCAAGAGGCCAGCAATATTTAGAGTGATCGAAAACAAATCTCATTTCGAGTGACGTAAACCCTACATAGTCTGTTGTGCCTGCCGGTGACTAGCAACCAACTTTCTGTTTACACGTGTATGCGCATGCCCAGTGTGCATGAATGGTCATGTGACATGCGTTTTCGGTCGTGTAGTGTGGACGGAGATCATTTCTGAAACACAGCAGGAACGCCAGCGTGTACGAGGATCAAGTTTTAAAATGAAAACGCACTAGTGTAAACAGGGAGATACAAGGTCTGGAGTTGATTCCAAGCATTGAATTTGCATTTGGTCACTGGTGTTCATTGATGATGTGACTGCTGATAGAAGTAGCAGGATGAATTCAGGATAGGTCAGCACTTCACAGTACAGATGGATAACGACCCAAAACATACTGCAAAAGCAACCCAAGGGCTTCTTAAGGCAAAGAAATTAAATGTTCTTAAATGTCTGAAGACCTCAACCCAAATGAGCATGCTTTTCACTTGCTGAAGACAAAACTAAAGTCATAAAGACACACAAACAAGCAGGAACTGAAGTCAGCTGCAGTAAAGGCCTGGCAAAGCATCTGAAGGGCGGAAACTCAGCATTCGTTGATGTCCATGGGTTCAAGATTTCAGGTAGTCATTTACTGCAAAGGATTTGCATCCAAGTATTAAAAATAATCCTAATAGTTATGATTATGCTTATTTGTCCAATTTCTTTTGAGCCTGTGAAAATGGAGGGACTCTGTATGGCTGTAATTCCTAAATGGTTAAAGCAATATTTTGCTGAATTAAAGCTGAAAGTCTACACTTCAATCATATCCTTGATTGCTTAATTTCAGATCCATTGTGGTGGTGTACAGAGGCAACATGTCCAAAATTGTGTCACTCACCAGATACTTATGGACTTGCCTGTATGTCATGTTGATTGGCCTGTATAATTCACTGTGTGTACATGAGCACACATATGCACGCACATGCATGTCCTTGCATGCACGCTCTTTATGAGTTTTTCTGTCCTCGTTGCTGCTGAAGGGTGAAGCGTGTGTAAACAGAGAATAGACTTTACACACACAAAGAAAATGGAGCAGAACACCACTCTACCGGCTCAACACACACATGCATCTGATTGGTTCACAGAGAGATGATGAACAGTCTGATGGTCTAAAACCTAAAATGAGTACCAATGACTAACCACACACAAGTAAATGAGACCATATGTGTGTGTATTCACTTTAGGCAGACAGTTTCATTTCAGTCTGTCTAATCTATGTTTTATTTATAGTTTGATTTCTGATTTTACTTTGTCTTGTCAAGCTGCTTATTCTACTGTTTCTTATTACACTATGTATCTTTTTTTTAATTATTGTTCCTGGGTACTAAGTGTTGTTTCCTAATTACTTATACAGCAAAAGTTTAAATATAGCTATTATTTCCCACTTTGCTTTTGTGACCAGGACATTGTGTATTGTCCTCCACGTTCTCCTTGAATTGATCAAGATCAGCATCAAGGATATGGACTGAGAGACATCCTGCAGTCCATTATTGCTGTAGTTCTTCACCAGAATCTTAACGAGTTCCACATAGTTTCCAGCTTTGTGATTGCCCAGGAAGCCCCGAACCACTGTGGCAAAACTGTTCCAAGTTACTTTCTCCTTCTTAGTGAGCTTCTTGGGGAATTCTTGCACTCCGGAATGTTCTTTATCTCTGGTCCAACGACGACACCAGCTGTAATTCTGCTTCAGACAGCGTAGGAAAAAAGTCTTAAAGGTATTCGAAGCCTGCTGAGTCCTTATCCGGACCTGTGACAAATTGTTTCGTAAGGCCCAATTTGATGTGCAGCCACCATTTTGAAGTCTCTGATGACCTCCCAGCCGTACTCATCATAGATCAAGGCGTCCAGCAATGTCTTGACGCTGTTGTGATCCTCTTTGAGGTACTCCGAGTGTGCCAGGGGTTTCAAACTACCAATGTCCTGGTTACAAAAGCACAGTTTGAGGGCAATAATATCTATTTTCTATACTATTGAGGCATGGGCAATTAAAAAATAACACCTAGAAAGTGCTTAATGTACAGTATCCATTCATTTTATACTTAAAAAAATAAATAATTTCAGATTCAAGTGTGAAAACCTTGCTTCAGTTCATGCTCAATGGGACTATGCACTCATTAGAATCCTAAAAAGCTTTTCACACAGCATGTGATAATCAGCATGCGTCCCCCAAACTGTTTCATTTTGGTTTGATCAGACCAGAGAAATTATTTCTATGTCTGTGCTGAGTCTCCAATCCATCTTTTGGTAAACTCACATGGATTTTTTTCATTACTATTCCAGAGAGCCCAGCTTTGTGGAGTATCTGGGCTAATGGAGTATCTAGATAGTCCTGTGAATAGATTGTCCCACCTGAGCTATGGATCTCTCCAGCACCTTCAAAGGTATCCTTGGCCTCTTGGTTGCTTCTCTGACTAATGCTCTACTTACCCGGTCACTGACCATATTAAATCATTTCTAATTTTCCATAACTTTGTTCCGGACTTGTTTTGAGTCTTCATGTTGATGTTTGTTTAGCAGGGTTGGGAGGGTTACTTTAAAAATGTATTCCGTTACAGTTACAAATCGATTCATAAAAATGTCATCAGTAACGTAATCCCAGTATCACAATATGAGCAATGTAATCTGATTACTTTTGGATTACCTCAAGGCCACATATGTAAATAAAGTCAAGAGAAAAGCAATATGATCTCAAATACTTATATTTAAAGCTTATTTTAGAGCTTAAAACATGTTCAATGTCTGGATTTGTTTTAATAAATAAAATAAATAAATAAAAGATCACTGTGCCTGATGCGAGTAACATTACATCACAAAAGCTTGGGTGACCATATTCTGGTCTTCCAAAAAGAGGACACCTTTTTTAATTTCATTTCAATTTACATTAAATAAATGACCTTATATGGCCATGGGCATTGTTTCGACTCAGGACAGCTGTCATTTGTTGCTATTGTTGAGCAACCGTCTGACGCCGTACACAACAGAGCTTCACCTTCGAGCATTCGCTGAGACGAGGCGAATGGTTGAGAGACAGGAATTTGGCCAATAGTTGCTGCAAGTCTTTTATAATCAACCAATTGGTGTGCAAGAAGGCGGGAATTACTGAGAGGGGTTAAAGTAATGCAAACATGCACACACGTTGCAGTATTAAACCATAAACACATCATAATGAAATTAAAGCCGAATCCCAGACATTTTCTCAAATTTAGACGCGTTTTTAAGGTCTGAAAAAGAGGACCTGTCCGGGGAAAAGAGGATGTAAGGTCACCATAACAAAAGCATTTCAGAGAACTATTTTTGTTCATTTCTACCAAATTAACTTTGCGCAAAATTTATTTGCGCATGCACCAGGAAGTTGAGAGAGACAACCAGGACTATAATCAAGCAGCTGTCTATACTGTGTTATGTCAAAAGAATCATTTCTTTGGTTTTAAATGAAAAAAATTTTCATCCTGATAGTACTCGCTTTTTTTTTTTTTTTAAACAAAATGTACATGTAATCTGATTACGCAGTTACATGTACTCCGTTACTCCCCAAACCTGTTGTTTAGCTATGGCTAATAGCAGGAAAACTTCATTCAACTAATTATGTGACTTCTGATTTCAGCTGACTGCACCAGAACTAATTTAGCGGTTTCACACAAATGAGGGTGAATACTAATGCACTCACCACTTTAACAATTTTTTTCTTCCTTCACTGATAATTATGCAAACTATATTGTTTCTCCGATCGGCTTCATGCTCCCTGCGACCCCTTGTAGGATAAGCGGTACAGAAAAATGGATGGATGGATGGTTATCATTTCCTACCACTTCAATATGATATGACAATATGGCTATTTTGTGTAATGTCACAACATTTTCTCCCATTAAGTCCATTTAAGTTAAAGGCTGTAACACTTAGTGTGGTGAATACTTATGCAATGCACTGTATCCATTAAATAAATCTACAAATAAAAAAATTACATTTAACATATGTATAAACATAAACATTTATATATTTATTGCAAGGATGTATTCATGCGCATATATTTTCATTTAGCTCTCTCCGCCCTCCATGCTAAACACAGAGAAAACTGAATGTAGTGCAAAACAGCAAAACCCATTTTACAGCTCTGATCAAAGAGGGATAAACGTCAAACGAGTTCACTATACATGGAGAACAGTGCATCCCTCATACAACATCAACACATAAACGACTTTAGATTATAGTTCCGCATGCCTTTCTTATACAAATTACAATCCTATACCTAATCCTAAATTCATATTATAATATTTATTTGAGATATTGCTGTACAAGTACAAATAATCACTGAAATTACAGAGAATGACACACACTGGACTATGCTCACACTTGCTGTAGTGACACACAAAAATGTCATCATTGTATGTGAATTATTGTTAGTCTTAAGCTTTAATGATATTGAATTGTCACAGAAACATCCAGATGCCATCTGAGGCCAGATTCAAAAAACTGTCTGCCAAAGTTTCTTTTTGTCTTTTCAAATGAGTTGGAGGCAGTTTTATTGTACATTTATTATACATATATGTTTTTATGTTTCAGACTTCAAGTGTTTACTGTTATCTGTTCACCAAAATTGATCTTGAGTGTTCTTTTCTTTCCCATTATTGGTCTCTATGTATGATATAACGTAATGGCCACAAAGAGACAGAGCAACGGAAAATGTGCTGCCTTACCTGCACCTCTGAGTTGGGATCCACGGGCTGCAATGGGAACCAGTGCTCCTTCCCACTGTAATTACTCAACTCCTCCTTCCTGAGGGCCACCTTCCCTACACACACACACACACACACACATTCATTTATTGAAGATGTTATATATATATATACACACACACACACACAGTATTGGTCTGCATGGCTGTCAAATTGGTCTGCATGGCTGTCGTCCCAGAAGGAAGCCTCTTCTAAAGATGATGCACAAGAAAGCCCGCAAACGGTTTGCTGAAGACAAGCAGACTAAGGACATGGATTACTGGAACCATGTCCTGTGGTCTGATGAGACCAAGATAAACTTATTTGGTTCAGATGGTGTCAAGTGTGTGTGGCAGCAACCAGGTGAGGAGTACAAAAACAAGTGTGTCTTGCCTACAGTCAAGCATGGTGGTGGGAGTGTCATGGTCTGGAACTGCATGAGTGCTGCCGGCACTGGGGAGCTACAGTTCATTGAGGGAACCATGAATGCCAACATGTACTGTGACATACTGAAGCAGAGCATGATCCCCTCCCTTCGGAGACTGGGCCGCAGGGTAGTATTCCAGCATGATAACGACCCCAAACACACCTCCAAGACGACCACTGCCTTGCTAAAGAAGCTGAGGGTGTAGGTGATGGACTGGCCAAGCATGTCTCCAGACCTAAACCCTATTGAACATCTGTGGGGCATCCTCAAACAGAAGGTGGAGGAGCACAAGGTCTCTAACATCCACCAGCTCCGTGATGTCATCATGGAGGTGTGGAAGAGGACTCCAGTGGCAACCTGTGAAGCTCTGGTGAACTCCATGCCCAAGAGGGTTAAGGCAGTGCTGGAGAATAATGGTGGCCACACAAAATATTGACACTTGGGGCCCAATTTGGACATTGTCACTTAGGGGTGTACTCACTTTTGTTGCCAGCGGTTTAGACATTAATGGCTGTGTGTTGAGTTATTTTGAGGGGACAGCAAATTTACACTGTTATCCAAGCTGTACACTCACTACTTTACATTGTAGCAAAGTGTCATTTCCTCAGTGTTGTCACATGAAAAGATATAATCAAATATTTACACAAATGTGAGGGGTGTACTCACTTTTGTGAGATACTGTGTGTGTATGTATGTATATATATATATATATATATATTCATTAGTGCCTTGATTCATTGATTGTTTCATACATTTCAAATTCTTGCTCTTGTTTATCTCCAGCATCTGCTGATGATTTTCTCACAAAAAAAACAAACAAACAAAAAAAATGGACCAAGTAGCCAGTAGCTCTTCCTAATTCTGAATCACTAAAACGTTCAGACATTTCTAACGCCCTTTGTTGACTTTTCATGTTGTTACTAATGTTTTCTGTAAGCTCTCCTAGGAATTGTACACAGTGTCATACAATATGCTGCTACAATCTTCCATCGATTTCAACTCGTCAATTCCCTCGTAAACGTGTTTGTGAGGGGGAGAAAAAAATAAGACGTTTATATAGGTCTAGAATATCGAACCAGTTTGTAATGTATACGCTAACTGATATGGAATACTCCTCTGAAATTCACACTTGCATTACTATTTATGTGTTGCTGTGTGTATGTGTATGATGTATACACTAACCTATGGTCAGATCCCTCTGAAACACAGACTTGGCGTAAACGTAGAAGGAGAGACACTGGAACGGCCGAGGGATCTCGAAGTAGAAATCTTCCCCATAAAACGGGCTGAAACACACGTATAGCACATGAGGAAATGCATTGCAGCACAGAGCTTCTGCACACTAATGCCACACTTCATCACACATGCCAGAAAGGCAACAATATTTGGGCAGCAATGGTATGTATAAGATTGGGTCGTGTGCCTTTTTTGGAGAAGGTAGTCCCAGAAATCAGGTCAAACCAATGTACTACATGCAGTAATATGTATGCACAAAAAAAAAAAAAAATGGCTTATACACGCTATATAGTATCCTAAATATTCAGACACTCTTTTTCTTGTTATTGAATGTACTTCCAGTGTGTACTTCCAGTGTATACATCCACTTCAGATTTACGCACATAATGTCTTTTGAAAAAAATGTGTATTTATTACCATAAACAAAGATATGTTTATAAAATGAATTTGATTGGGGGGAATTGCAATTGTAATTGTAGCTTTGAGGTGTCTACGGTGTGAAATAATTCGCTTTTTTGAAGCATTGTGGATCAGTTGTAGCCCATTTCTCCGTAAACTTTCAATGTCATTCATTGAAGTCAGGAAATTGACTAGACCATGGAGGGCCTTCTTGAATTATTTTGGCTGTATGTCTGAGGCCTTGTCTCTTTGAAATATCCATCTTCTCCCCAGATTCATTGCCTTAGCTGATGAGAATCAATTCTCCTCTGATATGTTGTGGGACATTGCTCCATTCATGTTTCCTCTCACCTCCATACTTAACTGTGGGTATGGTGTTCTTGGGATCATACACACAACCGAAATTAATTCCAAAGTGCTCCATTTTTGTTTCATCTAGACTAGAGTGTATTTGTTTATCATGATTTGTCTAAATGCTTTTTTTTCTCCACGCATCTCTGTGCTTCTTTTTATTGTGGCAGAGCAGTTTTGGGGTAAGGTGTAGGTACAAGGAGATGACTGTGGTGCAGTTCGTTGCTCATTGTTCTATGTGTAACTGCTGTTCTGGCTGCGATTAAGTCATCCTGCAACTCTTTTCAAGTCACTGCTGGCTTTTCTCTTATGTTCCTTATCATTAAATCTGCCTTGCGCACCTGTCCAGGGATGATTAGTTGTGGTTCCATGAACTTTCCACCTGCATATTATCGAATCAACTGTACTGACAGGGATGTTTAAAGTCTTTACTACGTACCATTTTTTAAGGCTTACAAAGTATGTATTCATATAATTACAAAGTCAAAAGTCATTATGTGTGTAAATTTGAAGTAGATATATGCACTGGAAGCATATTACATAAAGAAAAATTGAATAGTGTCAGAATGCTTACTTCACCTCATTTATAATAATATAGCCAATAAAATAAAAATAGAAAGAATAAAAACCCATTTGAGGATTCAGCTTCCCACTTCCTACAGTGGGGGGAAATAAGTATTGGACGCGTCAACATTTTTTTCAGTAAATATATTTCCAATGAGTCTATACACATGAAAATTTCACCAGACATCAGTATTAACTCAAGAAATACGGAAATATAAAGAATTCATGACATTACAGTCCATAAATAAAGTTATGTGTAATAAAGTGGAATGTGAATTCTTTATATTTCTGGATTTCTTGAGTGAATACCAAAGTCTGGTGAAAATTTCATGTGAATAGCCTCATTGGAAATATATTTACTGAAAAAAATGTTGATGCGCCCAATCCAATACTTATTTCCCCCCACCGTATATAAGGTACAAAATCATTCATTCATTCATTTATTCATCTTCAGTAATGGCATTTCCCTGGTCAGGGTAGGGGTGGAGCCTATCCTGGGAACACTGTGCATGAGATGGGAATACATCCTGTATAGGTCACCAGTCCATTATAGGGCATCATGCAAATACACATTCACACCTAGGGGAAATGTAGCACAGCCAGGCATGTTTTTGGTAGGCACATGCACAGTCGGATAAATTATGAATAAAGCGCGCATGTTGAGGGTGATTTACAAAGTATAATCGCACAAAGTACTTCACTTACAAAGAAGGGGGAGGAAACGGTATGTAAATCAGGTTTTTTCCACATGCTGTTTGTCTTGATAGCCGTGGTGAGAACAGATCCCTAAGAGATTTCCAAAAGAGTAAAACTGAAACGGAATCTTGCCACACATGCATAACTGCACATGGACTACAATACTGATTAAAGACAAGGCAGCGGAAGTTTTGTTCATAAGGTATTGTATGTGTGAATAAAAACTTGACAGGTTGAATCCTGCTGCTATCGAAGGTGTGAACGGATGATAAACATGCAATATGACTCAAAGTTTGCCACGGTTATGCTGTCATGATTTTAGCAAACTTCCTGATCATTTCAACATAATGAGGCATAACCTTGATAAAACCTGTCATTAAAAATGAGTCATGCGACTGGCAGTGAACTTTAAAAAACATAATAATAACACCTGTTTTTTGGTTATTTTGGTTATATTAAATTGCAATCACAGGCAATCACCTCTCCAGAGTGACTTTCAGGCTTATTAAATCACACTGAGGATGCGAAATCAATTAGTTTGCATAAAAACTGTTAGGTAGAAATGCGTCAATTTGCATATTCATGAATGAAACCCAACATCACATGCTATTTTGTTTTACAGACACAATCCTCCACAGCCCCTGCTAGTAAATCAGCTTGCATATTTTTGGGGAGGTGTTTTTATACACACAAAGCTTTACTCAATCAGGACCTCTATGTTTCATAGAGAAGCACTGAGGATTCAGCTCCTCACTATCTATAAAAGTACTTATGTACATTATGTGCATTTTTGTGTCCAACAGAGTCCCATTTGGTATTTAGCATTCTATCTACTGTACGATAATATCTTCTAGACTGTCTGTAATGCGATAGATAGGCTTGCGCGATATTGGTTTTTCCCTGATCATGATTTTCCACTTGTTAAATATTGTGATAAACTATTTAATCGTCCAGAACAGGGAAGACGGGGAAATAAGCATTTACACCATTTCACGTTTAAGGAGAGTAGGGGAGACGTAATAATATTATCAGCTATGCAGTCGGGAACTGTTACCTTGACAGAAAGCGAGCGAGCCTGTGCGAGCATGTCGGTGCGAATCTGGAGGACATGAGATTGGGGAAAGGGGACGCAGCTTCCAGGAACTGTCTCTTAATATCAGAGAGCTCATAACACCTGAGCAAATTATTCCAGATTAACATGTCGGCTGGTTCATGTCCCGTTTAATTGGGGAGAAAAAGACTCTTATTCCAAGTGCATAATGGTTGGAAGGTCTAATATTATAATATAAGCAGCAATAAACATCACTGGATATCATGGCAGTGTAATATCGTGTAGGGACGATAATATCGTTATATATCGCACAAGCCTAGCGCTAGTTGTACAGTAAGAAGACTTTTAGGACTTAGCACTATACTTGCTATATAATGTACACAGAATATAGTTCACTCTCTGTCCAATAAGAACCACCTGCTATGAAGCACTGCAGTCTCTATATAACGTAAGTATATTAGATCAAACCATTCAGCACTGTTCCCCTATATATATTTACATATGGATATACACTCACGTATGCATGCATGCATATATATATATATATATATATATATATATATATACACACACACACATACACATATATAGTCATTTGAAAAAATGTGTACATCCCAAGCAAATGTTTGATCCTCTTTGAAACAGTGCCTATTAGTAAAGTTGATACACTATCAAATGACACATAAATTGACATTTTGTATTAATTTTCACAATTTAAATGAACAAAAAACAGATCAGTCATATGGAAAAAGTAAGTACACCACTACATGTATCACACCTTCAAATCCATAAAATTAGACTCAGGTGTTGAAGATTGGGTACCAGTGATTAGAACCTACTTAGGGAGTGTCTTATTTATACCCCTCTCAAATCTAGTGTCTGGTGTTCCCTTTGTTATTGAGGTGTGTGGTGTTATCAAGCCAACATCTGAAGTAAGGCCTTCAGAAAAAAAATATTGTGGATGCCTATGAGTCTGGCAAAGGATTTAAAAAGATCTCCAAATTATTTGAAATACATCATTTCACTGTAAGGAAAATCATCTACATTGCCGTCCAAGCAAATTCAGCCCAAGAGCAGACCGTGTGGTGCATAAAGAAGTCTCCAAGAACCCCAAAATTTAAACAAAGGATCTGCTAGTAAGATTGTAGAAATGCTTCTACAATCAGAAAGAGATTGCACAAATTTGACCTGCATGGGAGGCGTGCCAGGAAAAAGCCTTTGCTAAGACTACAGTTTGCCAA
>NC_071258.1:22748702-22796202 GCF_023375685.1 Ictalurus furcatus
GAATTCGTTTTCTGATGGCATTTCTAACTGCTAGCCTGCTCTGCACATCACTTCCTTTGGGTGCCTAGCGCCCCTCGATTAGACCCACCATCCCACAAGGTACGAGGAAGACAAACATCAAGATGCTTCTCAGTCCTGGGGTCCAGGTGGTGGAATGAACCTACCTCTACCTAGCTCTTCACCAAGCACGTAATTCAATTATTTAAAAAATAATAATAAATCCCTTGACGTGCAAGTTTTCTTTTCATGTCGTACTTCCTGAACAGGGTTTTAGCTTGACATTATTCTCGGGCCCTTTCCTAGTAAACTAACATGAGGATGTGTGTTTTATAGAGACTACAAAGCTCTTCTGTAAGTTGCTTTGGATCAGCGTATCTGCTAAACGCAGTAAGTGTAAACATAACAGCAAGAAGAATGCCTCTGGTGGATTGGAGGGGAATTAGGTCATTTGGTCCATGAGAAATTGTGGCATTCAGGACCGTGAGCACAATCTCACTCTATGATGGTGGATTTATAAGCGAATGCATTTTTCCACTTGAGTGCTTTGTGTACACATGGTCAAAGGTGTCCATAAATATACACGGCGTACGTACGTCCGTCGTTTGAGTTGAAAACGTACACACAACTTACACACATATCTGAGCTTATTCACCATAGATATACCTGGATAGGCCTGGGTACACCATGTGACTGAATTTCAATACACAAGTGTGTATATAGTGTATATACACACCTGAGTGTATATAGTGAACAGGAAGTTGAAGCTGATTTTTTACATTTCTCTGGTAGTGAAATTGCTTCCTCATGATTTTCTTTGTTTCAGAATGTTTCGCAATGGAGAAAATGATATAATGATGCAACAGTTTATCCTGATCATGGCTGTGGTGGAAGCGGAGTTGATCCCGGAGCACTGGGCACGATCCTGGGATATATATCCAAACCTAATCCTAACCCTAAACTCAATAACCAAAAGGAAATCGCTTGGCTATTTTCATTGGTATTATAAGAATTGCAGGTTTTGTCACATAAAAGCAGGTGTCCAAACTGTCAGATATTCTTATTCTGTGTTTATATGTGTATGTGTCTGTGTGTTTGTGTGTGCATAGATGTGTGTATTAAAGTGCATCGTGTGTAAGATGTGGTTAAAGGCGAGAAGTATTCGCTTCCTCCCAGAATGCACTGCGGCTTCCAGCAAAACACTGATTCAGAAAAAACATGCGCGCACACACACACACACACACACACACACACACACACACACACACACACACACACACACACACACCTCAAATAACAAATGTCAGGCATCCTCATTATTCATTACACATATACAAACCAATAATTATTACACACACTTTAGTGGAGAGTGTTGGTTGAAGGTAAGGCTGTGATATTTAGAAAATTAAAAGAAAATCCAAATCCAAAGCCAACCAGCTGATTTGATATCACTTTTGCTACAATAACAGCTCGTACACCGTGAGTAGTGCACTGCATCTCCTGGTCTAAGAGCTCACTCCTATACAAGTCTCCACACACGCACACAGAGAAATATAATGTCTGATTTCTAACTTGGACACTAAGGATGATAATTGTTCAAAATGTAGTAAATTGAGTAGAAATGTCTTCAAGAATCAGTATAACATTGTGAATATCATATATTGTGAATATAGTACCTTCTCCTCTGAAAGTATCGGAACAGCAAGGCCAATTCTATTGTTTTCGCTATACATTCAAGACATTTGGGTTTGAGATCAAAAGATGAATATGAGATGACAGATCAGAATTTCAGCGGTCATTTCCTCATATTTACATATAGATGTGTTAAACAATGTAGAACATAGCACCTTTTGTTTGAACCCACCTATTTTTCAAGTGATCAAAAATATTGGAACATGTGACGGATAGATGTTTCTTGCTGCCCAGCTGGGCCCTGTTAAATTGAGTGTTTAAAGAATGAATAGCTCTAAATGTCTACTCTTGGTCTGAGCCCTAGGTTTCACCTTTGAAGACTACATTTGTTGTTAAAAAGGACAGACCAACATGATGACCAGAGAGCTGTCTATGGGAGAAAAGCAAGCCATTTTGAAGCTGAGAAAAGAGGGAAAATCTATCAGAGCCACTGCACAAACATTATGCATAGCCAATACAACAAATTGGAATGTTCTGAAAAAAAAAAATAAACCACTTCTTGAATGAGAACACTTGTTCTTACCAACAACCAGACATCAAACAAGACAGCCAAGGAAAACAACAGTGGAAAATATATATGTGTAAACATAACAGCAAGAAGAATGCCATTAGCGGCTTGGAGGGGAATTAGATCATTTGGTCCAAGAGAAACTGTGGCATTCAGGACCGTGAGCACAATCTCACTCAATGATGGTGGATTTATAAGCAAACACATTTTTCCACTTGAGTGCTTTGTGTACACATGGTCAAAGCTGTGCATAAATATACACGTACGTACTGTAGAAATCTGAGCAAACGTTTGTTTTAATAAATTCCATATTTTGAGTTGAAAAGAATATACACAAATTAAACACATATCTGTGCTTATGCACCATAGATAGACCTGGATAGACCTGGGTACACTGTGTGACTGAATCTCAATACACAGGTACTGAGTGTATATAGTGAACAGGAAGTTGAAGCTGATTTTTACATTTCTCTGGTAGTGAAATTGCTTCCTCATGATTTTCTTTGTTTCAGAATGTTTTTGAATGGAGCAAATGATATAATGATGCAACAGTTTATCCTGATCATGGCTGTGGTGGAAGCGGAGTTGATCCCGGAGCACTGGGCACGATCCAGGGATATATATCCAAACCTAATCTTAACCCTAATCTCAACAGATCAAGGAAAACAACAGCAGTTGATGAAAGAAACATTGTGAGAGCTGTGAAGAAAAACCCAAAACCAACAGTCAGTAACATCACCAACAACCTTCACAGAGCAGGGGTGAAGGTATCACAATCCACCATTCGAAAAAGACTTCAAGTACAGAAATATAGAGGCCATATCTCTAGACGCAAACCATTTATCAGCAATAAGAAGCCAGATTGGAATTCACAAAGAAAAATACAGAGATGACAACTCTAACAAAGTGATGGAAAGGCCAAAGTGTGGCGAAAGAAAGTATCTGCTCATGATCCAAAACATACAAGCTCATCAGTCAAGCATGGTGGAGGTAGTGTAATGG
Source organism: Ictalurus furcatus (assembly GCF_023375685.1). Classification (NCBI taxonomy): domain Eukaryota; kingdom Metazoa; phylum Chordata; class Actinopteri; order Siluriformes; family Ictaluridae; genus Ictalurus; species Ictalurus furcatus. Next base: position 22,751,902 of record NC_071258.1, read on the forward strand.
CTTGGGATTTACACTGGCAGCTTCTGGAAAAGGCTCACTAATCTTTATTGATAGTGTAACTCATGATGGTGGCAGCAGAATGAATTCAGAAATCTACAGAACAATCTCTCTCCCAATTTACAGGGAAATGCATCCAATTGGGAGGAACTTCATTGTGCAGCAAGACAATGACCCAGAACACACTGCCAACACAATGAAGGACTTCATCAGGCGTAAATTTGGAAGGTTTTAGACTGGTCGTGTTAATCACCAGACCTTAACCCAGTTGAGCAGCAGTTCACCTCCTGAAGAGGGGACTGAAGGAAGAAGCGCCACAAAACAAACAACAACTGAAAGAAGCTGCAGTACTCGCCTGGAAAAGAACATAAAAAAAACAACTACTCGACCTGTAATTCGAAAAAAAAAAACTAGTCAAGTAATTAAAGCAAAAGACTATTTCAGAACATCCCCATTTTCAGGCTGTTTAATTTGTGCAGAAAAGAGCACCTCAAACTGCAGTTCAGTTATGAGCAACACATAGGTTTCAAATTACATTTCCTGCTTTGTCGAATTTTTGAGACTATAAAAGTAAATAAGTTAGTGCGATATCTGTGCAAAATAACAACTCTAAGGTTGAACCAGATCTGAAAATGTGCTTGTGAAGATGAGCTGGTTCTAGTTAAATGATGATGAAATCCTGAAGCTTCTAAATGGATGGAGGCTACAATGTCTACAGCAGCAACTTGGAGGGTTTTATAGTGTCTGAAAACACAGCTGAATCGGCCTCTTTGAGCCGGTATGTCCCACTGATCAGACTCTAAACCAGCTGAGTGGGATCTTGTGTAGTTCTCACAGTCACCTCGCCATGTACAGTCATATCAAAGGGCTAATGTGCCATTAAAGCAAAAAGGAAATACTTTGCTGTTTTTCCCCCACCACCTGACTAGTTGGAATCCCCACAGCAGTGACTAGTGAAATATTCTGCATCTAATTGACTAGTTGACTAGTCTATACACCCCCTAACACATACACACACACACACCCATCAGTACTGATACTAGAGTTTCATAATTTCAGTTCATGCCTCTGTCTATGCAAGTGCAGTTCTCTATTCCAGGTAATTCTAGAAGAGAAACCAATCTAAGCTAACACACACACACACACACACACACACACACATTCCTCAGTACATAACTTTCTGACACTGTTGATTGTGTGATGTCATATACACGCACAGAGGAAGCTTAATCTCACAGAAGTAAAGCTTTAGGGAGTGTGTGACAGCAACCAATGACCTGCAGTTAACTCTCTATCTCACTCTTTTTCACACACACACACACACACACACACACAGGTGCGATCTGGAGGGAAACGAACATGGGCCACTGTATGCATAGCAACGGAAGTGTAGCAAACCAAGAGGGCAAAGCCTGAACAAACAAGTTCTCACACACACACACACACACACACACACACACACACACACACACACACACCCCTACTACAGCCACATTAGAGCAGAGAGTGCTCATTCAGATCTACAGGGTTCTAGAATGTAGACTTCAGAATGTAGAACTCTAGTGATCTATTGAAATAGTTGGAACATTCTGGAACAGCTGAGAATCACAATGTGTTAGGTAGGTAGATTCGCTGGGATTAAAGAGAAAATGCCCCTAGATATGATTTTGTGTGTGTGTGTGTGTGTGTGTGTGTGTGTGTCACCATCATTGTGTAAAGCCTGACTGAGTGCTTGGGTGAGCCTATGTTCCTAATGATCACAGATCACCACTGTTCCCATGACCAATCACTGACCATCATGGTTCCATATGACCATTCACTGATCACCATTCTTCCCAAAGACCATTCACTGATCACCACTGTTTCCAATAACCAATCACTGATTATCACGGTTCCCAATGACCATTCAACTAATCACCATTCTTCCTCATGGCCAATCACTGATCACCATTCTTCCCCATGACCAATCACTGATCACCACTCTTAACCATGACCAATCACTGATCACCACTCTTACCCATGACCAATCACTGATCACCACTCTTCCCTAAGACCAATCACTGATCACCATTCTTCCCCATGACCATTCACTAATCACCATTCTTCCCGATGGCCAATCACTGATCACCATTCTTCCCCATGACCAATCACTGATCACCACTCTTCCCTAAGACCAATCACTGATCACCATTCTTCCCCATGACCAATCACTAATCACCATTCTTCCCCATGACCAATCACTAATGACCACTCTTCCCCATGACCAATCACTGATCACCACTCTTCCCTAAGACCAATCACTGATCACCATTCTTCCCCATGACCAATCACTAATCACCATTCTTCCCCATGACCAATCACTAATGACCACTCTTCCCCATGACCAATCACTGATCACCACTCTTAACCATGACCAATCACTGATCACCACTCTTACCCATGACCATTCACTGATCACCACTCTTACCCATGACCATTCACTGATCACCACTCTTACCCATGACCATTCACTGATCACCACTCTTCCCTAAGACCAATCACTGATCACCATTCTTCCCAACAACCTATCAAAATGTTCTCTTCTCAGTGATTCTCAATACAAATTATAGTACTTATCCAGTATAGTATAGACCTGTAAGTAGTTAGTTTGTGTTGCTACAACCACAACATGATTGCATTCTCAAATCTGATTGGTCAGATGGTGTGGGTGAATTTTGTGTAACAGCATGGCTTGGACAGCAGTTCGGACTGTAACAAACAATAGCTTTACAGTAATGCACTTACCTAATATATAATTGTATCTACAATAACAGCTTGTTCACAGGGACTTAATAATATAGACTAATAACAAACTAAACAGATTTTTTTTTTAAAAAAAAGTAGTGTTTAACAAAGAATAAAAAAGAGATAATGGTGAAGGAATGACTTGGTTATGGTTTATGGTTATTATAAAATAAGTGATAACAAGAACCAACTTGTCTCGCAAACGTTCCACAGCATTAAATCTACAGTGCATCCGGAAAGTATTCACAGCGCTTCACTTTTTCCACATTTTGTTATGTTACAGCCTTATTCCAAAATGGATTAAATTCATTATTTTCCTCAAAATTCTACAAACAATACCCCATGATGACAACGTGAAAGAAGTTTGTTTGGAATCTTTACAAATTTATTAAAAATAAAAACAAAAAAAAGCACATGTACATAAGTATTCACAGCCTTTGCTCAATACTTTGTTGAAGCACCTTTGGCACCAATTACAGCCTCAAGTCTTTTTGAGAATGATGCTACAAGCTTGGCACACCTATTTTTGGGCAGTTTCTCCCATTCTTCTTTGCAGGACCTCTCAAGCTCCAACAGGTTGGATGGGGAGCGTCGGTGCACAGCCATTTTCAGATCTCTCCAGAGATGTTCAATCGGGTTCAAGTCTGGTCTCTGGCTGGGCCACTCAAGGACATTCACAGAGTTGTCCTGTAGCCACTCCTTTGTTATCTTGGCTGTGTGCTTAGGGTCATTGTCCTGTTGGAAGATGAACCTTCGCCCCAGTCTGAGGTCCAGAGCGCTCTGGAGCAGGTTTTCATCAAGGATGTCTCTGTACATTGCTGCATTCATCTTTTCCTCGATCCTGACTAGTCTCCCAGTTCCTGCCGCTGAAAAATATCCCCACAGCATGATGCTGCCACCATCATGCTTCACTGTAGGGATGGTATTGGCCAGGTGATGACTGGTGCCTGGTTTCCTCCAGACATGATGCTTGCCATTCAGGCCAAAGAGTTCAATCTTTGTTCAATCTTTGGTCTGAGAGTCTTTCAGGTGCCTTTTGGCAAACTCCAGGTGGGAAGTCATGTGCCTTTTACTGAGGAGTGGCTTCCATCTGGCCCCTCTACCATACAGGCCTGATTGATGGAGTTCTGAAGAGATGGTTGTCCTTCTGGAGCTCTGTCAGAGTGACCATCGGGTTTTTGGTCACCTCCCTGACTAAGGCCCTTCTCCCCCGATCGCTCAGTTTGGCCGTGTGGCCAGCTCTAGGAAGAGTCCTGCTGGTTCCAAACTTCTTCCATTTACGGATGATGGAGGCCACTGTGCTCATTGGGACCGTCAATGCTGCAGAAATGTTTCTGTGCCCTTCCTCAGATCTGTGCTTCGATACAATCCTGTCTCGGAGGTCTGCAGACAATTCCTTGGACTTCATGGCTTGGTTTGTGCTCTGACATGCATTGTTAATTGTGGGACCTTATATAGACAGGTGTTTGCCTTTCCAAATCATGTCCAATCGACTGAATTTACCACAGGTGGACTCCAATTTAGTTGTAGAAACATCTCAAGGATGATCAGTGGAAACAGGATTCACCTGAGCTCAATTTTGAGTGTCATGGCAAAGGCTGTGAATACTTATGTACACGTGCTTTGCTTTTTTGGTTTTTTATTTTTAATAAATTTGCAAAGATTTCAAACAAACTTCTTTCACGTTGTCATTATGGGGTATTGTATGTAGAATTTTGAGGAAAATAATGAATTTAATCCATTTTGGAATAAGGCTGTAACATAACAAAATGTGGGAAAAGTGAAGCGCTGTGAATACTTTCCGGATGCACTGTAACTATAAACTGTTCAAAAAGTGCAATGTGCTGTATCACACCACACTGGCCTGTCTGTTGTCATTCCTTCCTTATTTTTTGATCTGATAAAACTCTACTCTATTCTATTCTACTCTGAGCCTCTTCCATATTTTTTTGATATGCAAACGATCATGATGATTTAATGAATATGTAGGACATCATCTGGTGACTTCTAATGACTTTTTGAGCATGCACAACTGGTTAGGAACATGAACTTGTGTAATGGACGAAGCACAAGCTAGCCTTCACACTCCCCGGTTGGTTGTTGTCATGTGATGGGGTGAGTTAGCTAGCGGGTATGAATTGGCAAATGACAAGACTGGGGAGAAAAATAGGGTAAAAACAAAACAATTCACCACAGGATGTCGCTTTTCCCGAGTGGTGCAACAGAAAAGCATTTACTCTATCCTTGAGAGCTCGCAAATTCAAATCCCAGTGATGTCACAGCCATCCATGCACGGGAGTCTAGAGAACAAAATTGTCAGTGCTCTCTGGGTGGGAGGCGTGACATACATCACAGTCACACTAGCCAATCCTGTGAGCTCATGCATGTGGAGGAAGGCAGAATGTGCTTTCCTCCGAGTGCCCCATGACACTGTATGAACAGCAGTATGAAAAGATGTGGCAGTTGGTTTCACGTCTTGAAGGTAGCACATGTTAGCCCTCGCCCTCCCTGGCTGGTTGTTATATGATAGGGGAGATCTGACAAGCCAGCTAGCACTAGCACTCCTAATTCAGTGACGTTAATTTTGTTAAACAAGCAATGCTCATTTAACTACTTCAGCAAATTTCATGTTTCCACCAACACAAGCCTAATGTTGCCTATCGCACAGGTTAAACATATAATGCTGAAGCAGCTAATCACACGCTGCTAATTCTGTTAACCACACCACGCTAACAGTGCTAACCTGGCTAAACCTGTAATCACATTTCTATTAGAAATGACGTTCAGATTATTTAGAGCTAAGAGGAAAAAGGTTAGAATACAAGTGGAAGAAAAAAAAAAAAAACTTAAAAAATGCCTCAGGGTGTGGAAACCGAAGCACAAATTTGATGTTAGACGTATCTCAATCCCCTATGTGGTTTCGAATTTCATCAGAATAGTTTACTGAGATGAGGAGAAGATAGACCGGGGATTTTGCTGTAAAATCTAAAGGGGCAGCCGGCAGCAACGAAAGAGCACGACGCTTTGTAGTAACCAACAGCACAAGAATGCGCCACAGGTAATACACTACCTGAAAAGGTAAGCACCGTTCATTTGTACCTTCAGGAAACGACGCGGTCAAAACACACACATTGCTCTCAGTCCCAATAGGGACTTTAAGCATCGATGGCTGAAGGCACAGCTGTGGCAGCCGGAAATAAATCTGCATGAATGACTCTTACATGCACTGCGATTATTTCTCGCATCAAAGCACAACACGTCATATTCAGGAGTTTCCTCTTAGGTAAACACAACTTTTGAACATTTTAAATATGTCAGCAGTAACGGTATATGACTGAGCGGTCATATCTCCTTTTAAACGTGTGTAACACATATATATGTATATATATGATATATATATATGTGTATAGCATTTGAACAACAGCATCACACTCTGTTAGTATACAGTACTTCTATACATTGGCATAAAAGCAAAAAAAGTTTTCTTTAGACATAACCTTTTAATAAGTTTTAATTGATACGTTTTAATTGATTCACCCATAATATAGTCTTTCTGTCGCTGATGTTTTTAAGGGATCAACAAAACATCCACCATCTTTAAGCCAAATTCATGCAAGAATACTTGTAGCTATGCCAAATGGATTCCCATTTACTGTATAGAATAGCACTGGTGCTGTAATACCAGCACAGTCCGTCCAATCAATCAATCAATCAATCAATCAATCAATCAATCAATCAATCAATCAATCAATCAATCAATCAATCAATCAATCAATCAATCAAACAAACAAACAAACAAACAAACAAACGGGCACACGGTGGCTTAGTGGTTAGCACGTTCGCCTCACACCTCCAGGGTCTGGGGTTCGATTCCCGCCAGGGCCATGTGTGTGCGGAGTTTGCACGTTCTCCCCGTGCTGTGGGGGTTTCCTCCGGGTACTCCGGTTTCCTCCCCCCCAGTCCAAAGACATGCATGGTAGTCTGACTGGCGTGTCTAAAGTGTCCATAGTGTATGAATGGGTGTGTGAGTGTGTATGTGAGTGTGCCCTGCGATGGATTGGCATCCTGTCCAGGGTGTACCCCGCCTTGTGCCCGATGCTCCCTGGGATAGGCTCCAGGTTCCCCCGCGACCCTGAAGAAGGAGTAATCAGTAGAAGATGGATGGATGGATGGATGGATATTTTATAAACACTATTTGAGATGAAGCTGCAACAAAACAAAAAAAATGTCTGTTGAAAATGAACTTTGCTTTGGTTTGTTTCGTTTATATTTAATTATTAAATAGATACATAAATGACAGGCAACTATTCCGTGCCCTTGTAGAACATCAGGCAAAATGATTTATCCGTCCCTTGGAATCGCAGAAATGAACGCAAAATCAAGCAAAACTCTGCATTACTCGTCGGAGCTTCGAAATTACCGCAGATTTGGGCCGAGACGCGTCATGTGACGTAATCACAGCGCGCGTTTAGCCAAAACCCTCTTCGATTCATATACGTCGAATATGAGTACAGCTAAAAGGTCTCGTTTACCAACAAAAGTCACTGTGAAAGACGGTTTTTGTGTGATTTTGCCAATTCGAGTAGTTTTCCGCAAAACAAAGCACACAGACTCCACAAAATGACTTACGGTCATCAATAATCGCTATTTACATGGTAGTTTGTTAACCAGAGTATTGTCTTAATCGGGTTAATATCGGATTATTGTTACCCATGTAAACGTACCGATTCACAAAAATAAAAAAGTGAAATCCTGTACAGACTGGTTTACTGTCTATACCCAAGCTTCAATTAGGGATGTGCACCGCCATTCAAATTCCCAGGTTAACAGTTTGATGCGCTAGTATTTGAATTCATTAGTTAGACAAACAGACATTATAGATCCCTGAGCGGAAATTTTGCCCTATCTCCACATAAAGACAGTTTAAAAAAATGAACAAGAAACGTATCTGGCAGTATTATGATGCCAGCCAGTGGTGTACAAGTTGAAGGTGTGGGAAAAGTCTTGAGTGCGAGTGGTCAGATACGAAGCTCTTGGTTTACAAAAGCACAACTAATACATTTCCAACGACACGCCTTCAAAACTTACAGCAAATTTAAAACAACAACAGACACCAGTTGATTTGCAGAATAAGCACATTTTCCACCAGAAGTGAAGCTGCATGCGACACATCTCAACCACCCCACCACACTTTATATACCGGGTGCTGCTCTCGCATGGAGCACTGAAATGATGCTTAGTAAATATAACCAATTCATAAAAACGCCATCACCACTGTGATCACATAAAACTCTTTGATCCAATTACATCTTCACAATTCCAATTACATTTAACTTCAATCGCCTGAGCTGCTACAGCAGGGTACATGCTGAAATATTGAGCTGATATCCATTCAAGCTTTTTGCTGTGGGTTTAATATTTCTGCATTTCTGTTCATCATTTCTCAATATTACATCTGGCAAACACAAACATTCACATCTCCGTGACAGACAGGAAGCAGGCTTAATTGCAGTGTGAAAACGATACTTGATTACACCACAGTAAAAACTTTTTTCTCCTCAGAACAGTTAACTCTTGTTCAGTAACTCTTTCAGACATGTGAATATTAAAAAATTAAGCAGCAGGCACATCCCTAGCTTTATTAGACTTAAGTAGAACCTGGGATATTAAACATGTGGATGTCGGGGGAGGGGGATGGGGTTGGCCTTCAAAAATGGAAACATTACGAAACCTGTAAAAATATACAAGTGTAAATTCAAACTTCAAAAGATTAATTAATTTCGATGAGATATATTATCAGACAAGCTTTGGGTTCATTTGCAGCTTTGGGAGTGCTACTGAAAAAAAAAGGAAGTGAGGCAGTATCTCAGCAACAGCTTTGACATACTGCCATCAAATGTAGTGTATCTCCCTGGGAACAAGCACTCATAGTCCCAATGGCTTCTGGTCTTCCTCTGTCGCTAAGGGGTGAGGCCTGAAAGTGCTTGGCCCCCTTAATTGCTGCTTACAGCTATTATTATTATTATTATTATTATTATTATTATTATTATTATTATTATTATATATTATCCACTTAGGATTAACTTCCCTTCCTCACTAAGAGTTGCTCTGACAAATTTACTAACATAGTTTTAAGAGTAAGTCTCAGATGCTTTATGCTCTTTAATGAGCTAGCACTGTCTCTGACTATGTTTACTATGTTTGGACAGCAATAATCTAATTATTGACCTTATTCTGAATAAAACAATATTGTAATTAAGGTGTTTATATGAGTTGCTTTGAATGCATGTTGATAATACGGCTAAAACAGGAATACTCTATGTGTCTTAATTCGATTTGTGTTTACTTCGAGTATGACTTTAGTCAGATTAAGATAATCAATAATTGCTGTTTACGTGGTTGTTTCTTAATTAGAGTATTGTCTTAATCGGGTTAATATCAGATTATTGTTGTCCATGTAAATGTACTGAGTGAGTCCTGAATTTTCAACTAATTGACGCATCACCATAATGTGAGACACAGACAGACACAGAGAGAGAGAGGGCTACAAGATAATGGTGTTAACACAGAATATTCTCCTACTCATAATGAAACTGTAAAGGTGATTTTGTGAATGAACACGAGCCATTCACCACTCTCATTCAGTTCAATACTGAATCAACCTTTCACACGGTCATACACTCAGCACACAGCGATGAACACTCTCTCTCTCTCTCTCTCACACACACACACACACACACACACACACACACACACACACACACACACACACACACACACACACTTCAACAGTGGTGCTGGTAACACAAACACTTCCATTATACACTTCCATTAAACACTTCCATTAAACACTGCCATTGTAAATCCACTGTGGATGTGTCCCAAATGACACACTCCATTCACTGCAGGCCATAAAAACACACAACAGGAAATGGAAATGGAAACAAGCATTTTCCTTTTATATTGTGACATATTTCTAAATTAAAGCTCAGTGTTTCAGTGTTTTCTCGCGATTATAGCCGGAACTGATATATAACATAATATTTGTTGGAAATAATATCCCCCCCGCCCGCCCCCCGACACACACGCACAAAGAAAACGTGGGAGACTTTCAGAAGCAGGTAGTAATAATTTATTTTTAGTATAAAAAAATAAAAATAAAAAACCCCAAACAAAACAAAACAAGAAGGATTTTGTCTTTTAAGTGATTGACAGACGGATATACCTTGCACAGCACAGGAAAGGGACTGTAGGAAAAATATCAACACTGATTTAACCATAATGTAAACGTACTAACAAAAAAATATAACGGTTAATCAGAGCAGTAACGAAAATGTTCACTACGAGGAAGACGGTTAACTCGGAAGGGGCTAAGATTGAGGCTTAACACATGAATCAGTAACACTGTAATGAGCAATAAACTCTCTGAACAACCAACACACTCTGACACAGACACGCTGGCAGTCTAAAACACACTCACCACTCACTTTGTACGCTAACTGCACACGTGGTAGTGCATCGACCCAACACATTATAGCGTATCCAGCTTCATCACCACCTCCACCAACCAACCAACCAACTATAATACACCAATACACTGATATCACCAGTGGTGTAGAAATGTTTCTGATTATAAAACAGATGGAAAGTGCAGGCATGGAATTGCTGTTGTGGGGTTGCACGATTACAAACACAGAATTGTTTCTCAAAACAAACAAACAAACAAACATTTACATTTTATGGCATTTGGCAGACCCCCTTATCCAGAGCGACTTACATTTATCTCATTTATACAACAGAGCAGTTGAGGGTTAAGTGCTGGGATTTTAACTCATGACCTTCCGATAAGTAGTGGTGTTTAAATAAACAAACAACCACACAAACAAACACACAAACAAACAAACAAAAAACATAGCCTAAAATATAAACTTTTTTTTTTTCTTCCAGAATGAGTACATGTTTTTGATCCTCTTTGATACCAATAGTTATACCAAAATGAGTATTCTACTTAGTATCGATCAGGGGCATCATGGAACGTTTTCTTTAGTGCGGTTTATGCTGGGTGTTTAAACTGTATCTTTAAGCATGACCAACCTGAGCTTGACTTGCAAGCAAAGCTCAGATGCTGACAAGCGAGTCGAAAGGAAAGGAAAGGAAGTGCCAATGTCTCAGTGCTCACAGAATTAGCGCTCTAACAAGCAAACATTTCTCTGTGTTTGCGAACACCTTGGTGTGTTCACACTTAATGCTTTCTTGCGCACATTTTTAGTGCCTATGCTCACTGCTCTTCATGCCTTCTCAAGCTCTCTATTAGAGATACTGTTCAAACATCATACTGTAAGACGTTCCATCAGGTTACTTGTATAGTACTGTTTGCGGTCTGCTTTGATTTGATTCGCCATCATTAATTGTGATACATCCAGATCGCTGTTATTTCATGTCATCTGTTCATTAGTGCAATAATGTACGCTATGCTTACTTCGTGTGGTATCAGGGCTTTTTTTTTTTTTTTTTAATGAGTAAACGAGCACGATGTTCGGACCGTTACCCAAGATCACTACCTGTCCTGATGCAGCCCTAATTAAAACCTATGATTTGTGCTCATGATCTGATGCCGTGATCCCTGGTCCAAGTGATGACTCCTACTGCCATGTATTTCATGAACAGAACTATGAGACACACATGCTTCGAAACAATGGCCCGTAGACCATTATACAGCCTCGTGAACATGACGAACATGACAAACGTGTACTCTGACATATATAAGTGGCCACTATTAAAAACATTAAAAGATATTTTATACTACCACATGCCTGGTAGGCCTGTCACATTAACTACTTTTGTTGCACGATATATTGTCCCAGAAATAATTGCAATAAATTAAATGATTGTCATTTTATGCCAGTGATATTATGATAATATATTATGATAATAGTTTGAGATCTTTTAACTCTTATGAATATTCAGACACTGGAATTGGAACGTTCAAAAAATAGTTTTTAATCTTCTGACGAAAAATGGCATAGAATATTCGTCAGCGGCATATTAGTTGACAAGAAAATGCAAAAATTCAACCAAATATTCGCACATTATATATATTAACAAATAGATGTGAAACCGCCCTTGTTGGGAAAACCAGACCTCCTGAAATACATTACAAAAACATTATAATGAGTACACTATTATAATACAATATTGTGCATTCTTTACACTTTAGTTATTCATTGTCCGTGTTTTGTCCGTGCGCTGTTAGGGAAAGAGCGTATTCACGACATGACCAGTGCTTGCTACACATTTTAAATTTGCGTTCGAATGTGTGTTTTATCTTAAATTCGACGAACATGCGAGGTTCGAATCTTCATTTGACGGCCCTAGAGCAGACAAGAGGGCAGAGGCAGCGCGAATGGTTAAAATGTTGGTGATGTTCGTTCATGTAAACAAACACGCATGTAAACACAAAGGGTGATATCGAGGTCAGCAAAAATGATCCGGGTCACGGCCATATTTTGTACGATATGTCCATGACGTAATTATCGTGACAGGTCTAATGCCTGGTTGTGTGTTGTATGTGAATACACTGATAATCATCTCCAAACTCAATGACTGCAAGTGTTTGCAGGATTTGCCCTCATCCAGTTGGAGCAACTTGGAAAAATGTTTTTAATGCAAACATACACGCATTCAAGAGAAGACGTATGAAAGTCCATTTTGTCCAATGATGAGGAGCTCGTCTAACACCAGTGAGCTAAGTGTAGAGGTGTTAAAAAAAAAAAAAAAAGGGAAATCCAATACTGAAATAAAGCGCATGCGATATTAAATAGATATAATGAAAATATTTTGTCAAAATTCATTGGCTTACTGATCACCGGCCTAAAGGTCTCACTATGGTAGGGTAAATATGGATAACCCACCCAGCAAGTGAACGCCAACACAACACGTTCCGTGTCCAAAATCACAGAAAGACACTTGCAGATAACCTAAAATGATTTTGTAATGTTCGTTTGCCTTGTAATTCATTCCTTAGATGATTGTGTGGGGGGGATTATAAAAACTAAATAGCAAATAATGTTCATAGGCTATAAAAGTGCGTGTCAGAAGGGATTATACGTTTCATAAATTCACATACACTACATCAGACATGTAGGCATTATAAATGAATCATGGAGAAATTTATATTAATATAAATTATACCAAAACATTCAATATGGAGCCCTCTTAATGAGTAAATGCTACATCATCATCATCATCGTCGTCATCATCATCATCATAATTAGACATTCAACATTCAACACATACAATATTGTTATCATGTGAAAACACAGGCACTGGGCAGTGGGCTGTGTAATTAGGCAGCATTTTTGGCCACTGTTTGTGCTCTGGGGATAAAGTCTGTCCCATTCGAAAGCAAGGCAGCATAAGGAGAGCTGTCTTCTGTCCTGATCTTGGACAGATTTGAAGACAGATTGCCACGGAGAAAGCAATCCTATAAATCTGTTCACCAGACCATGAAAGTTTTTTAAAAAATAGCCAGACTGAACAATAGTTTTTTGGGGGGTTTTTTTCAGTATAGTATTTTTCTTTAATTATGTTTGAAGATACTGTTAAAAAAAAGGTGATGAAGAAGAAGAAGAAGAAAAAAAGAGATAAGGTGAAGCAAATCACTGTGATATGATAACTGCATATCAAAGAGGGTAAATAACCTTTCACAGACTTTTGCCTACATTTTCAGGAACTCTTGTAAAAAAAAAAATATATAACCTTTGCATATTCGCATAAATAAATACATGCCATGTTAAAGAGCCTCATAGTAAGGGTGTGTCTACACGACATGTTTACACGATTAAAGCAAAAAAACAAAAAAAAGTTTGGTTTAAGCCTTACCTGATTAGTACTGGACATACAACCACCAACCACCTGTACTTACGTTTGGGCTATTTCTAATGGCTCCCTGTTGCTGCTTCTACAGTGATAAGACTCATTTACTGTCTCGTATTTTATACAGCTTCTGCGATGGTGTGAGGCGAGCTTCAGTCTTCGAAAGGTGCCAAAACGCTTAATAACTACAATCACGGCGTTCTGCTTTCCTCAACCAGATATAATCGACTGAGAACAAACTGGTGACTTTAACTAAACTTGTATTGGCTGCCTTAAATCACAAGCCCCTAATTCATATGTTTTTAACTCTATCTATCTATCTATTACTCTATCTATCTATCTATCATCTTATTGTGTTAATATAAAACACCGGCAATTAATGTGACCGAGCAACCGTCTTCTACTGTACAATGTTAAGAAAAGCCTGTTTTCTATGATTATGTGTTTTCCCTTGTGATAACTAATCATGTTATGGATATTGAGCAGAATAAAGCCTCCCAGTATTGTTTGTCCCTAATTGTCTTCTTCTTCTTCTTCTTCAATAATGTCTGATAGCCCCATTATTAATTCTGGACAATAATCTATAGAGAGAATTTTTTAAGGCTCGTGTAGTGTTGATATTTCTGAGCTGGTGGAGAATTTAAACATGTACTGGAGCAAGAGAAACATATGCCATGTAGTGAGTTACACACCGTGCTGTGTTATCAGATTCACATGAAATAATCTTCTTTCTGTATTTATTATTAGTGCTGAAAGGCAGTGCGACTTCCTGTGAGCAGAATTTCGCAAGTTTTTGCTGAATTTCTCTTCTCTGTGCGTTTCTCATTCCGGGTACAGGGTGATTCACTGCCACTGTTCACGTACAGCACACATCATCTAGCTCCACGGCTCGGCACCAAAGAGCTTCGATGGTGCTTAAAGAGTTTTAAAAAGGGGAAGTGGAGTCGTTTTAACTTTTAGCCGTGTGTTAAAAGGTTTCAGTCTTTCACTAAAGCGGCTGTTGAACTCTCATGATGCTGGCGCAGCCCGACTTTCACACTTTCCCCATCCGGATCAGGTTGATATTATGTTGATATTTACACACACCAGACCCTAGTTCATTCTAACCCCACGGTATGTTTGTGTGTTTTTGCTCCTACCGCGCCCCTCTTCGTGTCGATCACACACTTTTGTGTGTGTGTGTGTGTGTGTGTGTGTGCTTCACCCTCTACCAAAACAAATATTTAACAAAGTAGTGAAGGTGAAGGATTTCACACTTACAGATTTTCCCTCGCAGACTTTGTAGAATCCGGATTTTCGTGTCGTCTTCTTCCGCCATGGTCAAAGCTTTGTGTGTATGTGTGTGTGCGCGCACGCGCGTGTGTGTGTGTGTGTGTGTGTGTGTGTGTGTGTGTGTGTGTGTGTGTGTGTGTGTATGTATGTGTGTGTGTGTGTATATATGTGTGTGTACAGTAGCTACATTCACTGAGTACTGCGCGCAACTCTCGGGAGCGCCTGCTGTCACTACCCGATTCGCGGTGCGCATGCGCGACATTTTCCACGCATGCGTATAAAACGGCGCGGTTTTGCGACGTTACCCGGGTCACACCGCGCATGCGTGAAATGATAAAGACACCCTGCACGAAGATAAAGGTTGCTGTCGTTCTGCAAGTGCGAGTTATAGACATTTCTGTTTGTGGGTTCTTTTTTTTTTTTTTTTTAAATAATAATAATAAAAAAGCATGGAATTATGCCTTTTGGTCGTTTGAAATAAATTCACACGAATATACTCTTTAAAAGATATAATTTCTTCATTTACATCACGCTGTGTTTATATGCTCGATAAGTACAGCTAACCGGCTAAGCGACTGTCCCCCTGCTGGTAAACCGGCCACTTCCGGTAATGTTACATGCGGGTAAGTGAAAGTAAACAATGAGGCTTATTACTTATTTCTGATGTAAATTATATCAATTTATAAAGCCCGAGGATTAAGCGATGATACACATCACCCTGCGTAAAAAAAAAAAAAGAAAACTGGAAAGAGGTCATGCTATCAGTTTGTCCGCTTCCTAAGTTACAAATCTGCTTAAGATATTGTTTATTTTATTTACGGCAAGACACTACGGGACATAAGGGTAATGAAAAAAACAAAACAAAACCCCTATAGCTATTATAAACAATCAAAAGAACCCAATAGCTATTATAAACAACAAAAATACCAACAAAAATAACCCAATAGCTATTATAAACAACAAAAATACCAACAAAAATAACCCAACAGCTGTTATAAACAACAACAAAAATGATACCAGGAAGTATTTCATGTTATTGGTTTGTCAGCTTCCTAATTTGCAAAACTGCTTAAGATATTGTTTATTTTATTTAAGGCAAGATACTACATGTCATAAGGGTAATGAAAAAACCCCAAATCAAAACCCCTGTAGCTATTATAAACAACAAACTTTGCCAGATGATTACTGGTGTTCTTTGAATCGGAACTTTGGAACTATTTCAGAAATGTATATTTAATTACAAATGTGCCTAATTAATAAAACCAATAAGCCAAGCGAGCACAGCTGTTCGTGCTTTCTGGGTGGGAGGGATGGCATGCTCTCTATCTCCTGTCAATCGCAACTACACCAGCCAGTTATTGGCGGCTGTGAGCTCATGTATGAGGAGGAGGGTTGATAGAGCAGTGTTACGCTGCCCCGTGATGCAGCATGAGCAGTAGTTTGAAATGACTTCATGGCTGGCCTCATGTGTCTCATTTTAGTTTTCACCCTCACCACTTTGGCAGCTGTCACATGATAGGAGAGAGTTAGTTAGTGGGTGGGTGAAAACGACGTGGTTTAACGTGTTGATGTGGTGTTTGTAAGGCTTATGAGGAAAACTGACATGTATATCATGATGACACATAGTGTGAAGTGTAGAGGTCGAACGATCGTGGATTAAGTCAAACACTGCTGAACTTTATTACAAAAATAAACAGTACTGACTGTACCATGAAAATGTACTGTACTTTTTTTAGTGACATTAATGTATACATTTTACCTATGAATAAAGTAAATAAGTAAATAAAAGATATACAGCCAAACTGAACCGAATAGTAACGCTCGGCTGTGGCTCAGGTAGTAGAGTGGGTTGTCCACTAATCATTGGTGGTTCGATTCCTTGAGCAAGACACTTAACCCCAAATTGCTCCAGAAGGCAAGCTAGCTCTGCTATCATTAGTGTGTGTGTGTGTGTGTGTGTGTGTGTGTGTGTGTGTGTGTGAATGAGAACAAGTGTAAAGCGCTAAGGTTAAAAAAGTGTTATATAAGTGCAGACCATTTACCATTCCAAATAACAAATAAATATAGAGACGTCTAAAAGGAATCAAAAAACACTTCAAATAACACAACAAAATTTGTCAGCGATAGTTTTTATTTTGCCCCCAGAGGCAGCTCCCGTACTGTATAATGACAGCGGACGCTTCTCAGCCGCTCCTGCGATGGACGCAACCGGGAAATCGGTTGTGGGATTTTTGCAGATAACCGACAGTTCCAGCAGTCAGTTATCAGTGCCGATGGGATCGGTTTTGTCAACCTCTAGTGGAGTGTACAGAAACCGAACTAAACATTTTTCTGTTGATATTTTTTATTTTCGTACAGTTTAAAGAGAAATACAGTTTATCCAGAAACAAAATCTGAAAATTGATTGACGGTACCAAAATTGTCATTTCTGCCTGTATATTTTGTCTGTTTGTTCTGTCAATATAAGTATTGATTTGTTCTAAGATAAGAGATGCCAGATGTGTTACTTAGCAAGGCATCAGTGTTGAAACGTAAAGTAACAGTCTTGACGTTTTTCTGTAGCGAAGACTAAAATGATTGGAAAAAGGAATTTCTAATCTAAAGGAATGATTATAGTAAATGTAAGTGAGGTAAGCCAAACATTTCAAGAGCTCAAAGAAAATTCAAATAAATAACAAATAGTATACAGTATACTCTTATTTTTATCGATATAAAATGAATCATATCTTTATGTGAAAATAAGTCTGTTGTACTGACCTGTTAAAAAGTGTTGTAAATAATAGTTTATTATAGCTTTGCGTCACTTCTTATATTTGATGTTGAAATGTATACTTGCCTAAAAAAGGTTCAAAAAGAAAATAAGAAAAAAAACAAAAAGAGTGATATTTTGCAGGATAGAGGCCGTTATTGTAAACATTTGTATACTAAACATTGTTGCTGTTGTCAACCCAGTTACCCTTATGCCAGATGTATTATTGAGCTATATTTTGAGTAATAATATCTTAGGATGGAGGTAAAAGATCGGATAGTTAGAGGAATGGTAGATCAATTACTAATGGTAATTAAATAATTATAGCAACCGTCAAAAAAGGGTTGCAACATTTTACAATATTCAACCTAATTTTGGTCATTTCAAATGATATGCGTGTAAAATTGTAAAGAATTAAATATCTAGTTCATTTCATTAATTATATTGTAGTAAGTGAGACTTAGTTTGCAAGACATTGTTAAAAATTGCTTGCAAATACATTGGATTTAATATCCAATCATTGTGTTAATAAAAACAGCTTCCATGTGAAATACATTTACACTTATACACATATACACTCACTGACCACTTTAATAGGAACACCTGTATGTTGGCTCATTCATGCAATCATGTGGGTGCAGTGCATAAAAGCATGTAGATACAGGTCAAGAGCTTCAGTTAATGTTTACATCAAACATCAGCATGGGGAAGAATGTGATTGACGCTGTGACTTTGAGCAGGGCATGGTTGTTGGTACCAGTTGGGCTGGGTTTTTTCATGCACAACAGTCTATACTCTAGATGATTTGCACAGAATGGTGCAAAAGTTTAGAGTTGAATATTGGAAAAAGACCAGATGATGTTTTTCTAGTCTTCACCTGTCCAGTGTTGGGTAAGGCTATGCCCACTGTAGCCTCAGACAGAACCCAATGTGGTCTTCTGCTGTTCTAGCACATCCATCTCAAGGTTCAATGTGTTGTGCATTCTGAGCTGCTTGTCTACTCACCACGGTTGTAAAGAGTGATTATTTGAGTTATCCTAGATTTCCTGTCAACTATTACCAGTCTGGCCATTGTCCCCGACTTCTCTCATCAATAAGGCGTTTCCATCCGCAGAACTGATGCTCAGGGGAAATTTGTTGTTGTTGTTGTTGTTATTGTACAATTCTGTGTAAAAACAAGAGAATGTTATGTGTGAAAATCCAAAAGAGTTTAGCTGTTTTTGAAATACACAAAACAGCCTCTCCTGCACCAACAAGCAACCCCCCGCCCCCCCCAGTGTCACAAACGACTCGTTAAATGATCCGTTCTAAAGGATTCACTCTAAACTCCTCCTTTCAGAGACCATACTCTGCTCTGATTGGTCTACTGCTGTCAACGAGCAGCCAATGAAGACCAGAGGCATGTTTTTTTCTTACAAACCTATGTAAGTTAGTACAGGAAGTAAAGTCTGGAATTACTAACGATTCGTTTCAGCTGTTCAGAATCGGTTCCTTCTTTTAAGAGTCAGTAACTCTGTTTGTCGTGCGCTTTTGATTTTTAAGCTCTGCACACTTTTTACATTCACAAACAGCTCTATAACACACTACATGAAAGGTAGTATTTGAAAAACCATAATAGGTGCACTTTAATGTTGCTGTAGGTCTCTTGGCAGCCTCCCTGATCAGTTTTCCTCTTGTCTTTTCATCAATTTTGGAGGGACATCCTGTTCTTGCTAATGTTGCTGTGGTGCCCCATTTTCTACACTTGTTGATGGTGGCCTTCAGTGTTCCATGGTTCATCTATGACTCCGCTCTCCTGATCAATACCTTTCGACAATGAGATCCCGTACATGCTTTGTAAGCTCTTTGTGGACCATGGCTTTATCAGTCGGTTGAAACAATTTGAAGATAACAAAAAATCCTACAGTAACAGTTGATCTTTATTTGAGGTTAATCACAATCACTTAATTGATGGCAGGGGTATGATAATTATGTTTGAACACAAGTTTGAATGTTATTGTTTAATTCTGAGCAAAGTCGCATGCCCCATTGTAAAAGGGGGTGATCAATTATGCAAGTTTTTTCTTTTCATTTTTTGAATAATTACAGGTTCATTAGTTGAAATGAATAATCACAGGTTTATTACAATTAATAATATTTATTGCGCATCCTTCATTGGAGCATTTGTGTGAACAATTAGAACATTGAAATGAAGAAAAACACCAACTTGGTTAAAAGTTGAAAAATAACAAATGAAAAATAACAAACACACAGAGTTGTATGTGTGGACTGATGATGAGTCCTACTACTTACGGTTACACGTGAATACAAAGAGTTCACCCATGTCTTATTCACAATCTGTTTGTACTGCCAGAGCAGTGGATTCAGGAACAGTACAGTAGGCTACATATATTCTGGAGCCTCCACAAATGGGTGTAATAATAAAACTAAGCAAAAATAAAAATAAAAATAGCAAGCATGTTATCAAATAAGAAATGACAGATTACACAGGTAATAACCTGGTCAGCAGCTGTAATAAAAGGAGACCCATCACATTCATATAACATTCAAAACTGCAATGGGCATACACAGGTTGCCCATTTTTGAAGAAAAAAAAAAATGGTCGGTTTTTTTTTCAGTGACCCAGATCACAATAGTCACTTGGAGTCGTTGGAATACTTTGATATAACTGCAAAATGTTTTACTATGTGTATAACTGGAAACAAACAGATTAAACTACAGGACTAATGAAACATCTGCCGAATGTTGTTAACTTCTAATTACAGCTGTGCCCAGTGACAACGGAGAAGGTGCACAGACACGGGGTTACATTAATACAACACCCCATGCTTTGAATTTCCATTTTAACCATATAGTTGTACATGGGTATTGTGGGAATCCTATGCCATATATTGTCAAATGATGTAAGTCTGCCAAATAAGGGAAAGTGTCTGCGTGCCTAATGCAAGTGCATTAATTCTAGTATGTTTATAATTCCATTAAACTGTATTAATTACAAACAAAAATACTGGAAGAAATATAAACATAAACAAAAATCTTAGAGACCACAACTGACAAAATAACTGGACAAGTAGTCCATTCATTGATATGTATAAGGACAGGGTTAAAAATTAAACAACCAGCCACTAGAGGGCATCATAGACACTTTGGGTTAACATCAATCAGTTGTAATCACTTTAATGTCAACAGAATTACACATTTCATTGAATTGACCATTGCGAGAGTCACAATAATAACTCACCTTAGTGCTTCAATTCCTTTTGAATTACCTTTTTTATTATTATTATTAAATCAAACACTAAGTAAAGTAATTTTAAATTTATTTGATTTGCAAGTTACGGCAGTTACAGTGACATCTACCTGCTAGTATTTCCATACTTGTCATATGATTTGCCCAATTCACTTAAAAGAGTAGTTCAAAATTAATGAAAAATTAATGAATCGCCCGCAAGTGTATGTTGACAAATAATGTGAATATGATGGAGAACATTTTAATCGAGTCTTTGAAATGTGATTAAGTCCTGCTTCTGTTAAGCATCTGATAAGCAATGACACATCCACTTGATCCAGGGAGGCAAATGAAAACATACAAAAATAAAATTTTCTCCTCTCATAGAAAAAACATAAAAAATTACCAACAGTATTTTGCAGGAAACAAATAAAAATTCTTTATATTTACACCATTGTAAAGTGACAACTTTTTATCAACTTTCATTCCTGTCACATAGGTTCAAATGTGCGTCTTCGTACTGCGCTCATTAACGTTTACTGTGTAACATCATTTTCTGCATTTCCTTCCTTCAGAATCAGTTGTGAGCATAAAAAACAGGTTCCTCTTTACACAAATGCCACTCTGACTTGGGTGACTGCAGGGAAGCGCCCTTAATCGCAGGCACTCTTTTCAGACATGTTGTATAGAGGTTGGATGTGTTGAGATGGTTGTTTGTTAAACTTTTAGGCAGATGGCCCTTTTGCACTTGAGTCTCAAACCCCAGAGTGGAGTCTTTAGAATATTCCACAAAGCTTTTTTTTTTCGATTTTCTTCTCTGAATCTCTGGATGAAATGGAGACAAAGTCCTGTCACCTTTACAGGACAACAAAAGGGATGTCTTTTTGTGGAGTTGAGGGATTTGGGGATAAATTCCCTTAGCATCCATATCCAGTGCCTCCTCAGTTTTAGGGCTGAGTGGTAAGCAGATTTTAGGACTTGCCCAGGGTTCAATTTTCGGTTGTTCTTTGCTCTCTGAAGCAGGCAAGTATGATCTTGTGATTGCCTCACTATTTTCTGTCTCTTTTACCTTATTGAAGTGCTTGCTCTCATGTATGCTCAGCAGCATTGCAGACTTGCACACTTTAGGGCAGTACCGACAACTATGTTCTGTACTGAACCTTTCAAGATGTTTTGCTTCATGGCTCTTTTTGGTGGCAAGGTAGAGGAACCGCTGTGGGCAGTATGAGCAGCGGTAGCGTTTTTCACTACTCAGGCTACGAGTCAGCCCTATCGAGTTAAAGCATGAGCCATCCTCTGTGCAACTTTGGCAGGCAAAATCCTCGGTGAACGGGACATCTGCATTGGGAAGCTCGTTGAGAGGACACTGCTTACCACAAATCTTGCAGCGAGGCTGATGGCAGTTGACAATATGCATGCTGAGGGCGGCTGAAGTCGAGAAGGAGCTACTACAGCAATGGCAGGTAAAATTCTCTTTTGGACTTTGACTCCTTAGCTCCATCCTAGACTCAGATCTCTCAGCTGCGACTCTTTCCTCTAGACCACAATCCATTTCCATGAAGTCATCATCTGGCTCAGGAGACAGTGGCTTTGTATAGTACTGAGAAGCCTTTAACCTTTTCCGCTTGGATCGGAATCTTTTGCCCTTCTTTTTAGGTTTGTATGAGTAATAAGGACGCCACAGTTTGTCATTTTCAGGATCATTCACATCATCATATGGCTCATCTTCTATGACTGAACTTGGAACTTCTGTCCGTAGGCGCAGATTTGGGAATCCTAGATCATCCTCTGCTGTGTTACCTTTCTCATTACCTTGCTTCCAGTTTCTTCTCTTTTTCCTCTTTGGGAACAGCTTTGAGCCTTTAATCTTGCGTCGAATAATGGCCTCATTGCCAATTTTGACAGTTATCTGACACAGTGGCAAGACTGGGTTGTTCACTGATGGACCAGGACAAGCAGGCTTGGCAATGTATGTTTCTGTCTTACCATCAGGGCGAAGGTTCGGCGTCAGGGTCTCTGGTTGTGGCTGAAGCAACTGATTAGCCATTACTTCAATAGTTTGTGCAGCTGCAGATAATTCACTAAGCTTGCTCAGTCCCTCAAATGAGCATACTGGTGGTATGTTGAGGAATGGCATAACATCTCTGCTTGTGTTACTACTGCATTGTGTGGGAGATGAGTTTCTGTGCATTATCGTAGAGGACATGGTGTTTTCCTCTGTTGTCAAAGATGGGGTGTATCCACAACCGAAAACGGGTGACACAGAGGCCTGAAAGCCTGTCAATCCACTATGGTTATTAGTGGGGTTAAAGCCTTCCTCTTCGATATGAGACAAATTCTTATCAGAAGGCAAAGAAGTTTCTACATGTTGGTCACATGGCTGGTCAAAGGTAATGTGAGGCATTTCCGAAGCCATCATCTTTGGAGTTGCCATAAAGGTCACAGGCATTGAGAATAATGATTGACCACTAGTAGCACACTCTAGGTTATGAATAGGAGCTGTGCCTTTAAGTGGAGCAGCTTGTGAGTTAACATCGAGCGGGGCAGTGAAAGAATGCTCGTGGTTGCCCATGACTTCAGAATAAGTCTGACTATAAGTCTTGTACCTTTTCTTCTTGAACTTCATTGGTAAAAGTCTGTAGAGTTTTATGGGGTATACACTTCCCTTGAAACCACCATTAGCAGATTTTTTATTCACTGCCAGACGTGGATCAATGCCATGAAATGACTTCTGATGGTTTTTGAGGATGTAGTAAGTCAAGAATGTCTCTAAGCAAAAGATGCACTGATAGCGCCGCTCTCCTGTGTGCCAGATCTCATGTTTGGTACGGTATTCTGCCAAAGCAAAAACTTTATTGCAGTAGTGACAAGGATAGGCTCTTTGCCATGAATGCACATTCTCATGTCTTTTTAAGCTAGACAGAGTTACATAGGATCGTTTGCACACACTGCATTTATAAACCCGTTGACTGTTTGATTTGGTAACTTCTTCTTGAAGTGCTTCCGATGGGTCTGATAATGTACTATCAAGTTCTGGAGGATCTTGAAGATCAGAACTTGGGAAAGGTGTATCCTCTAGGAAGGGTCTGCTACTTGAGTCTAGACTCACTGAAGCCTCTTTGCCATTCGGCTCCAGCTGTGGTAAACCTTTCACACACACTTGTTCGTGATTGCGCAATCGTTTCAGGTGCATGAACTTTTTATTGCAGTACTTGCAAAACAGATGACTGACAAATCTTCTCTTGTGGCTTTGCATATGGACAGCAAGAAGTGCTGAACTACTGAAGGCCTCAGGACATTGCTGGCATCGGTGAGTTGTAGATGTTGGTACATCTTCAGGAATTAAGGAAGGCGGATCATCATCCCGTGGGGGCAAAATCTCAGGTGGAGGCAACAAGTCGGGGGCAGAACACAAGGCTGAATTTGAGCTTGAAGACTGCAGCATAGATGTGGAGTCAGGGGGACCATTTTGTACAACAGAACTGCTAACAGGACTCTGAACAAATTCACTAGTTTCACTGGATATGGGTGCCAAACTTTTGCAAAGTCGATGGCGCTTTTTAATGGGACCAAGTCTATGGTTGGACAGAGTCTTGCAAGGTAGCACTACAGGCTTTATGACTTCTTTATTATATTGTTGTACGTTCTCTTTTAGCTCAGAAGTCTGATGGCCTTGGTTTACAGCGTATGAGTGTTCAAACATGGCATCAACAGAATCACTTTCG
Organism: Ictalurus furcatus; assembly: GCF_023375685.1. Lineage (NCBI taxonomy): Eukaryota > Metazoa > Chordata > Actinopteri > Siluriformes > Ictaluridae > Ictalurus > Ictalurus furcatus. Next base: position 22,776,533 of record NC_071258.1, read on the forward strand.
ACAGAGGGTATTCCTGATAGCGGTTGTTGAGCCATGTCTGGTGATTGGTGGCCATTACTGTGCGAGTCCACTGAAGTAAATGGGTTGTTAACTTCTGCCACTTCTGTGATGGAAAAAGCATTAGTTATCCGTGGACCTTTGGAGCACTCTTGCTCCTCAAGCCGTGGTGCCTCCTTCTTCAAAATGCTGCAAACAGACAGTTTTGTCTGATTCATTGAACTTTCTGATTTAGCAAAGGCTTGGCTTTGTGTCATTCCAGAGTCTTGCCTTTCAATCTCAAGAAGCTTCTCAAGAAAGGGGATCCCTAACCTTTTCCCTGCAGCTATTAAGGACTTGTTGTCCCCTTTACTTGCTAAATCCACTTTGGAGGAGTAAATGAAATTAAGGATGCTGGCAAACACCTCTGACTTGAGATCTGGAATTTCCAGCACCTGGCTGGAACCGCAAGTCTCAGAGGCTGTGAAAGCGTTGCGGAAATATCCGCTAGTCGCAGCCAAGACATTTCTGTGAGCACGGAATTTGATGTCCTCCACAACAATGGTAACATCACAGAACAGGCCAAGTGATCGTTGTTCGCTGAGTCGAGAAAGAACAGTGTGGGGGTGCAAGTTGTCCATCATCCCATTGCAGCTGGAATGGACCACCATCATCTACAAGTGTGGATGAAAGAGAAGACAACTCCATTAGGATACAATATCAATGGGCAGTGTTATCTCAATAATAAAAGTTCTGCATTAGTACCTACTATGTTAGTTTAAATCTCAGAACTGCAACAAAGTTGTTTTTGGGCCCTTGAACAATGCTTCTCAACTTGTACAACTTATTGGATTAAGTGTGAATGTCATAATGTACATTGTTCTAAATTAAATTGCACACATTTTCAGTTTGTACACATGCAGATGTGACTTTAACATGGCCATATATTATAGGCTGCAATAAATACATTAAGATATTGAAGCTAGTATGTGGCCAGTCACAATGCATGGTGTTAAGCTGGCAGTATACTTAAAATGGAAAGACATTTTAGACTTTTAGCAAAAAGACACCTTGGGTTTTGTTTGTATTATATGGTGCAAGCTTCCAAACAGAACTTCTAACCACAATGCCTTTAGTTCTGAGATCTCCCCCTGTCTGTAATTGGTCTAAATACCACACAGTTGTGGATGAAGCAGCTCAAACACTTTTGAGGCAAAACTCAAATTTGTTACATACTTCTCTGTTTTTATATATTTTTTGCCTTAGAAAATAAATGATCACTACAACCAGTATCTTTTTCTGACACATTTGTGCTTCTTTCACCATCAACATGTACATTTTAATACTTGTTCAGTCTGACAGACTTGCTATGCAAAAGCCTCTCAAAATGAAAACTGATATAGTGCTTTTTAAATTCTATCAGCATAGTTACAACTGCAAAATGCATTTTCTGATTTAAGAAGAATGTAATGGAACACATTCAAAAAAAGTTAAAAGGTATGCTTCTACAAGCAGCTTAGTGCCAACAATCTGGCTGCTCCCAGCATCATGCTGCGATACCATGCTAATTCCTTAGCATTAAGACAAGCACCTGTTCCCTGGTGGATACATGATTACATTTTCACCTGCACAAACAATATTCCTCTCTGAGATTTAACTGTTCAATACTGTCTGTTTGATTAGAACATTTTATTACTCTCACTGTGTTACAATGATAGAGAATGCAGGCAGTTTAGGGAGCAGAGGTCAAGTCAGCTAAGGCAATTTTCTCTTCCGCCTTGTTTGTGGATGTTTGCACTGATTAAAATGGATCCTTTAACATAGTAGCCTGAGAAGGTCGAACATCAACGGGTCAGGCAGGAGTTAAAAATCCTCCATGAGTATCTGATTAAATAAAAAGGAAACTGTGGAACTGGGCTGGTTGCTGTGCAGGTTACTAACTGGATGGATTTGTTCGAGCACATCACCAAAACTAAAGAAGCAGAAAAGGATGTTTAGACATTAATCCTCATCCCACACCTTATTAGGATGACCCAACAGAATTTGGTCAGAAGACTTGAAAGACAACTATGTTGCAGCAGTTAGATTGTTTTATCCATGCCCTCAGTTATGAGACTTGCAAAGCAGTGGCAAGTCAAAACATAGAGAGCACAGTGGAAATTGTGGATGCTATCAAGAAGGCTGAGGCTACCTTGACAATGACCAATTTATGAATGAGGTTACAAATGAATTAGTTTAGAGTGTCATCATAGAGGACCTTGTTTTTCTCTGTGTTGTTAGAAACAACATGTATCCATAACTGAAAATATGTGAGCTGCTGCAGTACACTTGATACCAGGGAGAAGCACTGGCCTCACACTCCAGACTCTGCTTAACAATTAGGGAACAGCCCTTGCTGTCAGACTACAGCATGCCTTGGACATAAGACAGGAACAGGAGTGACAGCCAGTAACTATGGTCACATGTTTACATGCAGTTACATTAGCACAATCAACCAATCTATCCTGCCCAGTCTGGTATAGAGGAACTGTCCACGTCAACTGTACACAGTGCAAATTCTGTACCTTCGACATGGCATTATTTATTTTTACAGAACCCATGGCAATGTGTTAATTGGACTTATTGCCTGTCTTCCAGTACCTATTAGGTTTCCCAGGTTTGGTTAGATGCTGAATGGGTTTGGGCCCAGAACTTTTTTCTCACCAGTAATTTGAGCTACTGGTGATTAAGGGACAGTTTCAGAACTTTTTACCACTAAACCTAAATGAACTAGCTTCACTTAAAACCATTACATAATGCCACACAGACTACTCATCATGCATTTTGAAGGGAGCAAAGTTTACAAAGATACAACAACTAAGTCATTAGAGTCTGCAAGCAAATTAGTCACGTTCCATAGTAATGGTGGCCAAGACAGGTGGAACCCTCTGGTTCTGTAATGATGTATGGTAGTTAAACAAGGTGTCAAAGTTTGATACCTACCCCATCTCCTGGGTAGATTAACTAGATGAGCAGCTGGGTAGGTAATTTCAAACTTGGACCTGACTAAAAGATACTGGCAGGTGACGTTCGACTGGAAGACTGCACCAAATCCGTAGAAGTCCCTGGCAGTATAGGGTCCTCCCACCTGGGCTCCACAGGGGCTCAGTAACACATGAGCCTCAGAGTCAAACTTGGTCAGATAAAGTAGCTGAGCACCTGGGCCGTAATTTCAAACGTGGACCTTACTAAATAATAATGGCAGGTGACCTTTGCCTGTAGGACTGGACCAAGTCCATTCTTTGAATTTCTAGCTGTCCCTAGCAGTATAGGGTCCTCCCATCCAGGCTCCACGGGGGACATAATTCTACATGAGTCTCAGAGTCAAAGAAGTGTTTTAAGCATCAAGAACTTTGATGCATGCTTTTCTGGGGTTGGCAGGATACTACAGATGGTTAATTGGTAACTTGGTCCTCATAGCTGCCATCATAACAGATCACACAAAGTAAGTCTAGTGAGGGTCAGTAACACTACCATTACGAGCATCAATATACCAAAACAAAGTAAAAAAACAAAACAAAACAAATGCATCTGTGCAGACTGCTGCTGGAGGTAAATAATACTATAAACAAATTAAAACTTCATTCAATGGAGAAAAAGGGCAGGCAATAAATTATCGTAAAAGCAACATTCCTTGCCCTAACTACCTTTTCACTCTCCCTGAAGACTCACTTTACAAAGTGTGACCTTCAGCATGGCAATATGATGAAGCATGAACGGATACTCAAATATCCAAGATGGCGGCACGCAGCGGCCACTTCAGGTTGACTAATATGGTACATTACGTGTAGCCTACACTTGTGTACATGTCTATCATCACCAAATTCTGCTGAACATTGGAGAACAAAGTTCAGGATGGATAAGCTATGGACTGCAATATGAGCTACACAACCTCGGGCTACTATGTGAACCAGGCCCTAGGACCGCGGTATTGCCTGATGCCGCTGGCCAGAAGAGAGGGCGCTGGAAACAGTGAGAGGCAGCAGAAGGTGAGCCGGCATCCATGTTAGGCTAAAGGCTAACCCAATCCGTCCAACCATCCATTCTCCTCCCCAGTGTTCACTCTCTTAACAATAAACTGGATTTACTCAGACTACAGCTAACTACCCAGCGTGAATTCCAGGACTGCTGTGTTTTAATTTTTATGGAAACATGGCTCAACGACAGCATTCTGGACACAGCCATTCAGCTAGCCAGACTAACCACACATCACACCAACAGGATAGCAGCACTATCTGGTAAGACTCATGGCGGTGGTCTGTGCGTTTACATAAGCAACAAATGGTGCACGAATGCCATTGTGGTTTCAAGCTACTGTTCATCACTGGTGGAGTTTATGACTGTGAAATTCCAACCATATTACTGCCCAGAGAGGTTACCACCACGCTCATTGATGCGGTGTACATTCCACCTGGCGCAAGCACTAAGTGAACTCTACGGGGCTATCAGTAACTTACAGACAGCACACCACGACAGATTTTTCATTGTCACTGGAGATTTTAACCATGTGAATCTGAAATCACTGCTGCCAAAATTCCACCAGCATGTTGTTTTTGTAACCCATGTTACAAACACTCTGGGCCTTGTTCACACCAACATTGACGGTGCTTACGAGGCTGCACCCCGCCCCCACCTTTGTGGCTCAGACCACAGCTCTGTTATGCTAATCCTAGCATACAGACCACTTCTGAAACATGCCAAACCTGTTCTCAAGCAGGTGAGAACAGTCAGAACTGTTTTGAGCACACAGACTAGAATATGTTCAGAGAGGCTGCTACATACCACAACACCACAGACTTGGAGGAATACACAGCATCAGTAACTGGCTACATCGGCAAGTGCAAAGATGATATAACTTCCTTCAAGGCCATCACCACACATGCAAACCAGAAACTGTGGATGACTGCTGAAGTGCGCTCGCTGTTGAAAACCCGAGACTCTGGTCTGATGACAAGGCAGCCCTCCGCACAGCAAGGGCCAATGTGTCCCGGGCTATCAGAGATGCAAAGGGCAACTATGCAGAAAAAATTCACAGTCACTTTACAAACACCAAGGTCACAAGGCAAGGCATTCAGGCCATCACAGACTACAAAGCTACACCACCTCTCTGTGATGATGATGCCTCACTCCCAGATGCCCTGAGCGATTTCTACCCACAGTTCGAAGCACAGAACAACATGACAATGGGGAAGACCACCCCAACTCCTACCAACCAAGTACTTTTTCTGTCTGTAGTAGAGGTCAGGAAAACTCTGTCCAGATTCAGCCCACAGAAAGCTGCAGGTCCTGACAACATACTTGGCTGGGTGCTCAGGGAATGTGCTTATCAGCTTGTAGATGTCCTCACAGACATCTTCAACATTTCCCTGAGCCAAGCAGTTGTCCACGTGTGCTTCAAGATGACCACCATCATCCCTGTGCGAAAGAAATCATCTGTGTCCTGTCTGAATGACTAACGGTCTGTTGCACTTACACCCATCATCATGAAGTGCTTTGAGCGGCTAGTCATGAAACACAAAGAGCAGTCTTCCCACTACACTGGGCCCATTTCGGTATGCATACCGTCCCAACCACTCAACAGAGGACGCCAAATCTGCTACCATCCATCTGTCTCTGACCCATCTAGATAAAAAGGACAATTATGTAAGGATGCTGTTCATAGACTTCAGTTCAGCATTCAACACAATCATCCCACAACAACTGACAACAAAGCTGAGCCTGCTGGGTTTAAACACCTCCCTCTGCAACTGGATCATCGGCAACTCCACCTTCAGCACCACCACACTGAACACCAGAGCCCCCCAGGGCTGTGTGCTCAGTCCACTGCTGTTTACCCTGCTGACTCATGACTGTGCTGCTAAGTTCAGTTCTAATCATATCATCAAGTTTGCTGATCACACTACAGTTATGGGTCTCATCAGCAATAATTATGAATCAGCGTACAGAGAGGAGGTGAACCAGCTCGCAGAATGCTGTAGCGACAACAATCTGTCTCAATGTTGATAAGACTAAAGAGATGATTGTCGACTTCAGGAGAACCCAAGTGGACCACTCACCACTGCACATCAATGGAACAACTCTAGAGAGAGTCAAAAACTCCAAGTTTCTTGGTGTGCACATGACTGAGGACCTCTCCTGGACTCTCAACACCACCTCCTACTCAAGAAGGCCCAGCAGCACCTCCACTTTCTGCAGAGGCTGAAGAGAGCCAAACTTCCCCCCTCCCATCCTCACCTCCTTCTACAGAGGGATAATATAGTGTGTCCTGACCAGCTGTCTCACGGTGTGGTACAGGAACTGCACAGCTTCCAACTGCAAGCCCCTACAGCGAATTGTGAGGACAGTTGAAAAGAGCACCGGGGTCTCTCTACCCACCATTGACATCTTCTTGAACAATCGCTGCATCCGCAAACCAGTATGCATCTGCACCAGTATTGTAGATGACCCCTCTCACCCTTTTCATGGACTATTCACCCTCCTGCCATCTGGCAGAAGGTGCATCCGTGCCACAACCGGCAGACTCCGCAACAGTTTCTTCCCTGAGGCAGTCAGATTACTCAACACCCTGCTGCCTTCCAATGCTCACCTGGGCTAGTCAAACACCTAATTCAGTAAGACTCTGTACTACTGCACACTGCACTTTACATAGCTGCATCAGTCACTTTACTATGGAAATCATTTTTGGCAGTAATGCTGCTATACTTGTGCTGCTACACTACACAATAGCTTACAGATTAAAGTCCATGTTTACATTTTATAGTCCATGTTCTGTGTATTTACTGTCCTGTGTATCTATTGTTTTGTTCTGTGTATTTATTGTTTGGCACTTTTGCATACTGTTCCGTGTTGCACCATGGTCCTGAAGAAATGTCATTTCGTTCCAGTGAATACAAAGCTATATAGAGGAATGACAGTAAAAACCCACTTCACTTGACTTGAAATACATTTTCACCTAGATCCAATGTAAATTCAATTTCTCTATGGGGTGTTCTACCTTGTGGGTTCTGTTTTGCAATTCTCAAATTGCATCATTTACAAAACTAAAAATAACCAACTGTAAATTGTATATGAAGCTGGTAGTGGCATTGGGTCCTTGTTCTTTATTAATATCACAGCAAGAATAAAACGAAGTGTGCTTTATTATGCAAATGTATAGCATAATATAGACCACGTACACGCCATTTTTCTCATGCACTGATGACAGCATTTTATATACAGAATATTATTTGCCCCTTCTTGATTTCTTAGATTTTTTGCATTTTTGACACATTCAGTTATTTCAGATTTTCAAACAAATTATTTTAATTAATATAAGACAGAAACAACTTGAGTAAACACAAAATACAGTTATCCAACACCAACTGGCCATGTGTGGAAAAACTAACTGCCCCCTTAATTACTCAATTAAAAAAATTCAACTGATAATTGGGTTCAATTAGACTATTCAACCATGCTAAATAAATTACTGCCTGCCCTGTTGAACCTACTGTAAACATCACTTAAACAGAAACTTTCCAGCAATGTAAAGTAGGCTTAAAAGGTATCAACAAGCAGCACACTATACTTAAATGAAATACCAGAAAAATGGATGAAAAAGAAAGTTATTGGAATGTATTAGTGTGTAAAGTGTTACAAAGCCATTTCTAAGGCTCTGGGACTGTAGTGAACTGCAGTGAGATCCGTTATCTCCAAATGAAGGACACTTAAAACAGTGGCAATCATCCTAGAAGTGGCCAGCCTACCAAATTTCTTGCAGAGTGTATCGACGAGTCACCCGGGAAGACACAAAAGAACCAGAGAAACCTCTAAGGATCTGCAGGCTGCGCTTGCTTCAGACAAGGTTAGTGTTTATGATTACACAGTTAAAAAGAGACTGGGCAAAAAAAACGGTATCCATGGGAGAGTTGCTATGCTAGAAAAAATGCTGCCGTATAAATGGAGAATGGGCTGGTCTGGCCAAATGGTAGCCGTAAGCCAAGGCAGTGCAAATGGAAGAATTGATATTACTGGAAGAATTAGCACATGATGCACTGATGAGGGATGGATATTTAGAGACCATATACATATTTCTTTCAGAGGTTGCAAGCTGGCTTATAAGTCAGTTTTGTTTGCCATGGCATCGTCTTCAAATGTTGTGCAACACTTTAGAGCCAGCATCCTGCACCATTCTTGTGCATGTGCAAATTTTGTGCATGCTTTGATTTCTTGCTACTGGCTCATTTCAAAGAGAGATAAGTGACCAATTTGGTATGTCTCAGCCTACAATGAGAGGTATACTTCCTCATCCCGAATACATCATAGTACATTCCTTCAGCTCTAACCTGCATCAGTGCCTCATCATGTGTCTATAAAACAAAGGTTTAAACATGAAAAATCCAGCTATTTAATTTTAATTTACATAGCCAGCTTTATTGGCATCTTTTCACATTTTGCAGCGACTGTAAACTTAAACTCGTGTCATTCAATATCCTGCACTGCTCTGAGCATAGCGTCCAGCTTTTCCAAGACAGCATCAGTGAGGACTCTTGGATTCTCTCCATTTTTGTCCTTTTCAGGTGCTGTGACCCCGCCTGTTATGCTGCCAAACATTTTTTTATTCTCTTAGACGTGAGTCAAAAGTATGTCCAGTATACTGCCTCTGAGAAATTTTTCTATTTTTTGACCATTTAGTTGTCATTTTGCACTTTCTGCTCTGTGAGCTTTGCCATTTATGGAGTTTTTTGTGGACATCACTAAATGCAAATAATCTGTGCTGTGCATACGCCCATGATTTACAGATGATCCATTTATCAACACATGCACACTAGTAGGAAGACAATCAGAGTTTCCGAAACCTTTGTAAATCCGGCAGAAATTTTTACTTTGGTTTGGCTACACAAACGTTTATATTAGAGATGCACCGATGTATCAGCCAATAATCGGTATCGGCCAATAAAGGCAATTTTTGACGATATCGGCCATCAGCCAATAGTTTAAAAACATCTGATGATCAGGGCCGATTATATCCTGTCAATCAAAAGAGGGCAGGAAAACGCATCGAATTTGTGCTGTGTGTAACGATCATGTGTCTGGTGTGGAAAGCTCTGCACTGCTAACATTTTAAACCGCATGCTGCAGCAGAGCAGAAGCAGTGCGTATTTTTTTCGGCGTGCATTTTAACGAATGCTTTTACACCGGACGCTGCAGCAGTGAAACAGGAGTTTCACTGCTTGAGCTGCTCGCGCTGAATTAAAGCGGCAGTACACCGTGGAAAGATTTAAATGAAGATGAGTTGACAAAAAGTATATATATTGCACAGAAAAATATATTTGTAGAGTAGTGCATTTCATATCCAGTAACGTTAACATATTATAGTTTAAAAGCTTATATTATATATTACCAGTTTGATGTCAGTGATGAAGTAGAAATGCTTGTGTTTGTGGTGAGTGAATGTGAGACTAACAGGAGGTTTTTTAGAATATAGTCAATATTAATATGAATTAATAACATTCAATAAGTTACGAAATCTTACTTTAATCTTCAGAATTTAGTTAATAATAATAATAATAATAAGCTTTATTTTATAAAGCGCCTTTAAAAGCAGCTTCTCAAAGCGCTGTACACAAAATAAGCAGTACACAGAAAAATAACACGTATAAAAGTTAATATAATAGTTAATGTGTTAATGTTAATTTGAGTAATGTGTTTTCTGTTTATGAGAGCAGTTACTGTGAAACAACTTGTTGAAATGGAGAGAATGAAGTTTTTATTTGCATTTCTTTCAGAATTGTGGAATTAATTATTATTCATTTAAAAGAAGATATAAAGGGTAGAACCACCAAACTATCGGTATCGGCCGATATCACTCTGAATAATTGGCTATCGGTGCATCTCTAGTTTACAATGAACTTTACTACAAGATTGATAAATGAGGCCCAATGTGCCATTATAACAGACGAACAGAACACAATCCCACACTAACAAATAACCCTTAATCTGACAAAACAAACACACCAAATATCAACATAATGAGGGCCCAAATTGGTGCCTGCTGCATGGACACACAGCATCGGTACTATACGCCTACACGTTATAAAACAACATTTATTCTTTTCATAACAGACTACAAATGAGTAAATCTGACAGTCACAGATAAGCCATAAACACAAACACCATTTCATACTTACCTTACAGATGTTGCTTAAATGTTGTCATTCTAACTTTATATAATTAGTGTTATTATAGTTACACATATTCCGTTGAATGGAAAACTGTAAACAGCATCAATACAATAAACATTCAGACCACTGTTAAAGCTCAGTGTGCACAACACAAGATGGCAGCAGAGCTTCAACAATGGAAACCGTGTCCATTTCATGTTTACAAACTTGATAGCCATTAACGTGCTAAAGCTAATCAGAGTAACTGTGACACGCAGATTATATAAATACTTCTATTTTATACACAATTATAAACACTGTCCAGTGCTTATTCATAAGCTTGGGTATAACTCTTCGGAGTTCTTTGGATAGTTAAGGTTTCTTGGGTCCCTAAACAGGTTCTGCTTGGTAGTCGTTTTGATAAAGAAACCCACTGTTGTAGAGCTATACAAAGAATAAGAAAAATAGATCACGAAATAAAACAGACAACATAGAAGAGAGGGGCTGCTTTCATTATCAGTGCAAATGCTGCTCGGAAATGCTTCCTGTAACCTCCACTCGAGGGGCTCGTTTTTCATTTTCTCACCAAGAATTGGGATATGTCTTAGATTTTTGTTGTTGGTTTTTAATCCCCTGTAGATCCAGAGAATATTTTACTTGCAGGTCATTACACTAATAACCATCTGCATGTGTGTCCGTGTCCAGGAATATATGCAAAGCACTCTCAATATTCATCGATTGGGAGTGGCTAATACTGATTTCCTGTATCATGTTTCGGATGTCTTGTAGAAGTATTCGGTTTTTAACATTATTGCTCTTCTACATTCAAGTAAAAAAGCAGCGATGTGTGTGCTTTACATGTTACATTAGTAACACTCATATTAAATAGTTATTATGTTATTATTAACTTTATCTGTCTTTCAATTTAATCAATTTTCTCCTATCTGTCTCTTCCATTTCTTCTTCTCTCTCACTCTCACCTCTTCTCTGTCTATCGCTTTGTCTCAGGTATGATTTGCTTTTCTTTGTCTTCCTCTTTTGGCGCCTCTGTTCCCTTTCTTAGTCTCATTTGTATTGTCTCTCTTCCTGTCTCTCTGCATCTCTACATCATCTGATTGGATTCCTCTTCAAATTCTTTATGATGTCTACATCTCTTGTACTTTATTCACCTGATTTGCGCTGCTGCCTGTTTCCTCACTGCAGCGCGGCCATTTTAAAACATGAATGAGAGATGATTCAGCATTGGTGAAAACAAAATGGCTGCTGGGGTTTAGCTGACGGTTCAGATCACTATCGATTGTGAACAATGCTTGCGTTTCACAGTATGTGACGAACTCTACGGAAATTGAGCCAGTACTGTCCTGGTTTTAATCCATTTGAAAATAATATTGATCTGTTTGAAGATTTCATTCATATGTAATTAATGTAAGCCTAGCAGTTAGCATGGCACAAAACAAACAGCAGGCAAAGAAATATTAGCAACCTACACACTCTCACACACACAAGACATTTTGTTAACATGACACTAGATTTCCTGTTTTTAAAAGGAAATTCTTTTTAATTCGCACAGGGTTTGTGAAAGCTACGTGGCTGCAAGTGTGTCTCTGAATATGTGAGCGTGAGCGAGAAATAAGAAAGAGATGCGAAGTAAACCACATGCGAAGCTTTACTGTACATGAATTACACAGCAAAAAAAAAGGCACAGTTCATCCATCCACATAAGGGGTATGATGGCATCATCATTAAAAGATTTGATTTATTGAATTTTGTGCACTGATGAGTATGCACAGGGGAAAAAAAACGTATGTAGAAATCTGCAGAAATAAACAAACAAACAAATCTAAACCCAGTGTGCAAAACCTTCATGTTTGAATTCCCTCGTAAGGCAGAGAAGTTGGTATGATCACGGTTGAAACAGGCCTCTGTTGTCGGGGCAACGCATTTATAAGCAATTAAGCTGGGTGACGAATGGCGAACAGCGTAAAAATCGTGCTTAAGAGTCAGCTTATCAGCATATGTTAAGATGGAGGATAGGCGGCTTTGCCTGCTCTGCTCCTGCAAGTGTGTGTGTGTGTGTGTGTGTGCGTGTGTGTGTGTGTGGGTTTTGTCTGCTCAGCCTCTGGACTCTCACATTGAGGGCTTGCTGCATCTCTTCCTGCGATGGCGGTTCGTGTACGAGTCAGTAAACCTGCTCAATACTGCAGCACACTAAAGCTAATTATTGGGAGTTTTTTGTTGGTTTTGTTTTTAACACAAATGTTGTTATGCTGTCTTATTCTTATCGCGTTCTAACTCCTCGTCCACAGATGTGCGGATGCTGCCACACCCTTATTTAACATAGTGTAAAATAGCAGCATAGAGAAACGCGAAGGTCGGTCAATAATGGCATATGAATTTTTTTATTTTTAACAATTAGAGCGAAAACTAAAATTGGAAAAAAAAAATCCCCTACCTCAGCAAAATGAAACACAGCTGCTGGCGTCCAGTCATACGCAGAGCAAGAATCGCATCACAGCGCTTTCTGCAGAGAACGAAACACGTAGAATGTACTATTTATTTCTGTTCATCAGAGAATGAGGTGAAACAGACGAAACAGAAAAATGCGCCATCTTGCAACGAAAATAAAAATTGACTCGTTTGACTCGTTGCTTGCTGTCTAGCACTGCTCTCAAAGTCTGTGCGTCATCTCTCTCTCTCTCTCTCTCTCTCTCGTGCGCTCTCTCTCTCTCTCCATCTCTCTCGCTCCCTCTCTCTTCCTTCTCAGAGCCTTGTTTTCGCTGAGCTTCAGAGGTGGCATTGACTTTGCTCTGGAATAGCCACTGCAACTTTAATCAACATGGCTGAAAAACGATTGAGAGCGAGACACGGAGAGAGAGAGAGAGGGATGCGGGATGGTACGATGCTAATGTCAGAAACACTGCTGAAACACCAGGGAAGATGATGGACGGCGAGAGATAGGGAGAAGAAAAAGACAGAGCAGAATCAGATGCATGCTGCGAAAAGAGAAAAGGACGAAAGGGTGGATGACTGCTCCGTAGCGGTGGACGAAGGAAAGAGAGAATGGAAGCAGGAAAGCTGAAAGGCAGAGTGACCAAAAAAGAGAAAGAGGTAGAGGCAGAACCCTATGATGCTAATGTCAGAGGAAAAAAAAGAAAACGATGCCGATCTCGGGTTAGCAGCAGCGGCGGCTAGGAGATTAGGGAAATAAACAGTGTCTATACATTTGCATACACACACACACACACACACACACACACACCCCCCCCCCCCCCCGCGAGTGGTGTCTGTCTCACACACAGGATTCATCTCACTACTGCAGCCTTATTTAATGCATATTTTAATGCAGCTAAGCTGCAGCCTGATCAATGCAGTATCATCAGAGAGAGAGAGAGAGAGAGAGATGGGGGGAGAAAATGAGGGCACAGAAGGAACAGTGCGTGCAAAACATGAGTGAAGAATGAATGAGGGCACGGAAGCACAAGGGAAGACGATGGATGGCAGGAAGAGGGAGTGAGAGATGGGAAATAGAAAAAAAGGAAAAGAAGTGGAACAGACGGATGTTACAAAATGAAAGGATTAAATGGGCGCACTGTGTGAGGACAGACAGAAAAATATGGAGGAGAACGAGTTAAAGAGAGGCATTTTTATTATAATTGGGCATTTTCTGTGGAGTCTTCTCCAAGTAGATACACATATCCATGCTCTAAAGTGTATATACAGGTGCATCTCAAAAAATTTGAATATTGTGGAAAAGTTCATTTTTTTCCCTGTAATTTCATTCAAATCAAGGAACTTTCATATGTTCTAGATTCATTACGCATAAAGTGAAATATTACAAGCCTTTTTTTTTGTTTTAATCTTGATGATTACGGCTTACAGCTCATGGAAATCAAAAATCCAGTATCTCAAAATATTAGAATAAAGAATTTATAATACAGAAATGTCGATATGAATGTTTTCTTTTATACAAAACTACAGTTCTAGCATTTAAACCTTGCTTACCCCCAAGAAGGGAGAAAACTGCTGTTTAAAATTCCATACAGACTCCAACACACAGATTGCTTAAAAGCAACTACTATTTTATTGATTTAATGATTTCATTTATACAAATTTGCAGATCACAGAAATTAGCGCAAAATCAAGGAAATACTGCAATATTCTGCCAAGACGTGTCATGTGACCATCACAATGCATATGCTTTTTTTTGTTGTGGTCAAAATGCTTGATTTTGTTGTGGCTTTTTTCGAAATTTGTGATGCAATTTGTGGAGTTTTTATGGTTTTTTTGGCAGAAAACTACCTGAATTGGCGAAATTGCAATCGCACGAAATTGTTTTCCACAGTCTTCATCAGTGATGTTTGTTGGTAATTGAGACCTTTTAGCTGTACTCATGTTTGATGCAAGTGAATCGAAGAGGACTTTGGCTGAATGCGCGTTGTGATGATGTCACATGGCGCGTCTTGGCCCAAATCTGCGGAAAATCTGCGGGAGTTTTGAAAAATTGCACGCTCCTCTAAATATTGCAGAGTTTGCTTGATTTTGCGTCCATTTTTGCGATTGCGAAATAGCTAAATCCTGGAGGAACTGACCAAAAGTTCTCATTCACCAACAAACATCAATGTGAAACACCGTGCAAAACAATTTCGTGTGATTGCAATTTTGCCAATTCAGGTAAATTTCTGCCAAAAAAAAAGCACCTATTCTATTTATTGAAAAAGAACATAAGTGACACTTGATCAAAGAATTATAAATCTACAGTGGAAAATGAGTAATCACTTTCTCATTATGATCAGAAGATGTCTCTCTAGTCTTATCTCCTGAGATATATATGGCAGTCCCGGCTTTTGACGAACAGGAGCCATGTCTTTGCTTTTCTTCCCAACTCGACTAATTGCTGTCTGTCCTTACATCGGTGCTGAAATAACTGCTGATTAATCCATCCATCCATCCATCTTCTACCGCTTACTCCTTTTCAGGGTCGCGGGGGAACCTGGAGCCTATCCCAGGGAGCATCGGGCACAAGGCGGGGTACACCCTGGACAGGGTGCCAGTCCATCGCAGGGCACAATCACATACACACTCACACACCCATTCATACACTACGGATACTTTGGACACGCCAGTCAGCCTACCATGCATGTCTTTGGACTGGGGGAGGAAACTGGAGCACCCGGAGGAAACCCCCGCAGCACGGGGAGAACATGCAAACTCCGCACACACATGGCCTCGGCGGGACTCGAACCCCAGACCCTGGAGGTGTGAGGCGAACGTGCACCCCAATTGCTGATTAATCCTGTGGCTAATTTTATAATAAATAATAATAATAATTCTTTTTCTAGGCACTCAAATCGCTTTACATAGTGGGGGGGGGATCTGCTCAACCACC
Source organism: Ictalurus furcatus (assembly GCF_023375685.1). Lineage (NCBI taxonomy): Eukaryota > Metazoa > Chordata > Actinopteri > Siluriformes > Ictaluridae > Ictalurus > Ictalurus furcatus. The sequence goes on from NC_071258.1 coordinate 22,792,073, forward strand.
ACCAGTGTGTAGCATCCACCTGGATGATGCGACGGCAGCCATTGTGCGCCCGAACGCCCACCACACACCAGCTATTAGTGGAGAGGAGAGAGTGATGTAGCCAATTCAGAGATGGGAATTATCATGAGGCCATTATAGATAAGGGCCAATGGGGGAATTTCGTCATGACCGGCTTTATACCCCTGCACTTTATGATAAGTGTCCTGGGATTTTTAATAACCACAGAGAGTCAGGACCTTGGTTTAACGTCTCATCTGAAAGACAGTGCTGTTTTTACAGTATATAGTGTCCCTGTCACTATACTGGGGCATTAGGACCCACACAGACAGGGTGAGTGCCTCCTGCTGGCCTCACTAATTTAACTAACACACCACTTCCAGCAGCAACCTTAGTTTTCCCAGGAGGTTTCCCATCCAGGTACTGGCCAAGCTCAACGCTGCTTAGCTTCAGTAGTAAACCAAGCGTGAGCTGCAGGGAGATATGGCTCTGGCAAGCGTAAAAATAAATTAAATAAATAAACAAATCCCACTTAGCATTAACGTTAACATTCAAAAATGACTTTGCATTGTGCAAGATGTTTCGGGGCGGAACAGCAAGATATTTGTATGTACACAGTATGCCATACACCAGCTGCAATAAGTCAAATATTATCATGGCCCAACATCAGGCACAAAAGAAGTCCATCTACACAGTGACTGACTGGAGGTGGCAGCCAATCAGGACAGAGAATAAGAGTGTGTGAGTGTAAACAAAGCAAATGAGAGTGAGAGAGTTAAAGAGTCCAGTATTACACTATAATTGGAAAACAAATTCAAGACTGCTGCAATTATAGCATTTTTTCTTTCATGCAATAATTTTTTAGGAAGCTAATAAATGATGCATGATGAGTCATTCGGTTTATCTTCATTGCTGAAGCCCCTATATTCAGCCCGCTGAGAGATTACATGGAGCAACCCTTTTCCCTCCAACCAGAGCTTGTAGATTAACTGTCTAACATTAAGTAACTAGTTGATACTGTAGGTTATGTGCCGTTTATGATCTTGCAGAATGATCACACCCGGCAGGTCAACGACGCACGGGCACCAAACATAGCAATATTTCATATCACAATGGTTTGTGATAACCTCATATTGTATGTAAGGAGTAAAACATGTCGAGGTGTGCAGTTATAGAAGAACAACTGAAGGCGTGGCGTGATGCAGACGGCCGTTAACACCACAGAGTGGATTATTATTTCAATAAGTCTGAAGCCTTTTATTCCTAACACACTACAGCAATTTGTATCTTTGTTAAACCCGAGAGTGAAAGAAAGGTCCGTGGTGATTAAGCATGCTACTAGATGATTAAACTGAGTTCTTGTTGGGTCTGGGACACCTGTGACTCAGCAAAATTAGATCCAGTTATGTGCTTCAAACGTTTCTGCATGCGTGCATGCATGCAAAAAAAATGTATAAATTAAATAAAAACAAAACGGCATTGTATCTGGAAAGGGAGGCGGGAAACAGGCGGGGATGAGTAAATTAACAGCAGACCACAAATGTCTAAATTATTCCTAAAAGTGGAGCACTTGTAAAATATGACTTCCCCATGACACCTGAAGTGCTCTGTGTGCGATATGTAATACATTAATACCGACCCATTAGTGCAGGAAGCTTTACTTCTGAACTGCGACGTTCTAGAGGGTTTTAAAAATCCAGTCTTTCGATGTTCAGCTCATTTACAGCTGGTAGAAACAATCATATGCAATCATTTAAAAAATGCATGGAGCTTTTAAATGTGCAGCAGCAAGGTGATGTTGTCAGTGGTGTCTCATTGCCTTCATATCTTATTTCCATTCCCACCTGTGTGGACACACACACACACACACACAGACACACACACACACGCACACACCTGCCATCAAGATGAGCCCTAAGCACAGGACGGGTTCCGTTTTCATCCAAATGTGTATGCTGATCAGCACCGAGATGAAGAGATGATCTAACGAGATGGCCTGAAGCTACAGAACACAACACCGCCAAGTGGTGCATGCTACAGGAGCGTGAACAAACCGCAGTGTTATTTTCTCTCTGAGTCACCGAGTGGTGCGTAGGTGGTGTGCTGCCACATCATCACTCACTTCCTGTCTCAACATGAGCAGCATTACCACGTTAAAACTAACTCACCCATCCTGGAGAGACAGGAGTGCAGCCGATTCAGTATCAAATCACCCTGGGCTATGCTCCAATTCTGTTGTCAACGTGCCCTCGATGAAGTGCGTATCATCTACGTAACACCGGTTTGCACTTGCAAAGCAGCACCATGCAAGGAGCAGTACTGTTCAACAGCTGGTGCTATTTCCTAACATACTCCCAAAAACAAATGGGCTTGCTCGCTCACTTTTGTGCTAGGCAGCAGGTTTGGGTATCCAATCTTTCATTCATTGACCTTCAGTAACTGCTTTATCCTGGTCACGGTTATAGTAATCTATCCGGAGCTTATTCCGGCAACGCTCAGATTGAGGAAGGAATAATCCAGTGATGGAGACGTCCATCAGAGGCGCAAATAGCATAGTCAGTCCACCTACTGACATGTTTTTAGAAGGTCGGAGGAAACAGGAAAACCCAGAGAAGACCCATACAGACATTAGGAGAACATGTTAAACTCCACACAGACAATAAGCGATCTTAGGGTCGTAACAGGGACCCTGGAGCTGGAGTGCTGGCTTGCGATCTCTATCAAGCGTCCTAATTTCCCAGCGGTATTCAGCAGCGCAGTTCCATTAGCTGTCATGTACAAATGGAGGACTTTTTTTTAAAAAGAGTTATATATTTATATATATATATATATATATATATATATATATATATGTATATATATATATATATATATATATATATATATATATATATGTATATATATATATAAATAGTAAATTTTTTATATATATATATATGTATATATATATGTATATATATATATAAAAAGTAAATTTTTTTGTTAATGTACAGTAATGAAATCTGGGTAAGTTATGAGGCTGAAGCCCTAATAAAGGTGAATGCTTGATTTAAAAAAAAGAAACGCTACTTATGGCACAAGAGCTTTACCCTTTTTATATAACAGGTTAAAACTCAGCAACGCCTTCTGAGTAAGCTGTGCTCCTGAGTTTGCTCGTGTAATAATCATCTAACACACTTCAATTCAAAGAAGTAACATAACAGCTCTCAAGATGGAGGACTGCCAAATGGGGAAAGAAAAGGAGGGCAACTGGACAAGGGAAAATGTTAAAAGCAGTACTGGATTGCAGCCTAGTCCTTTTACAGTCTTCCATTTACAGCCATTCTCTACATATAGAACACAGACTTGATTTGAGACCGCCGATCGTTTTTTAATTTTTTATATATTTTTAACTGCATTCTTTCACTGTTCTTCAAAGGACACTGTGTTAAATTGCAGCAACGCCTTCTGGGTAAATTGAGCTCTTCCAGCCCTCATCTAATGCACTTCACTCGAGCTGACGAAGTAACAGATAGGCCCTTGTGATGAAGGGCTGCCAAGTATTAAAGGGAAAAAAAGGGAGTGAGAGAAATGGTTAAAACAGGAATGAAACACAGCGGGTGACAGGATCAGTCAGCCCTGAAAAAAAAAAAAAAACGAAAAGAGTTTGTCTGATTCACAGTAATGCAACGGAAATGCTGCGGCACATCAAAAACATCGAGAAACACACCTCAGTGTTTACTGAAAGACCAAAGCGATGACGTAATGCAGGAATACACAGGAGTGTGTAAGAATTAGTGAAGTGTGTGTGAAGTATCACAGCGAGCCAGAGTAGGGTTAGTAATTCTGTACCGACCTGCAGTGCAGACGTCCCGATCATGATCGTCTCTTGTCTGCTTCTTCTCTGACTGCACAATAAACACAGAATGTGCAAGTCAGTGTGCAGTGCCGCCTGCTGGGGATTATAAATAATGTAATATATATATATATATATATATATATATATATATATATATATATATACACACACACACACATATATATATATAATAAACCAATAAAGCTAGATGATTGCAAATAAATAGGTCTTACTACATAATGAAGGACCTTTCTCCTACACCATCCTCCATGAGGACCTTTGGAAAAAAGAGCTC